>NW_026967511.1:1849257-2051704 GCF_028390025.1 Pseudophryne corroboree | reverse complement strand
ACAGAAGGGGAAATGTATAAGTAACATTATTACTGGTGAGAATGACAGGAGTCAGATCTAGTTACACCATACGTTACATATACAGAAGGGGAAATGTATAAGTAACATTATTACTGGTGAGAATGACAGGAGTCAGATCTAGTTACACCATACGTTACATATACAGAAGGGGAAATGTATAAGTAACGTTATTACTGGTGAGAATGACAGGAGTCAGATCTAGTTACACCATACGTTACATATACAGAAGGGGAAATGTATAAGTAACATTATTACTGGTGAGAATGACAGAAGTCAGATCTAGTTACACCATACGTTACATATACAGAAGGGGAAATGTATAAGTAACATTATTACTGGTGAGAATGACAGGAGTCAGATCTAGTTACACCATATGTTACATATACAGAAGGGGAAATGTATAAGTAACATTATTACTGGTGAGAATGACAGGAGTCAGATCTAGTTACACCATACGTTACATATACAGAAGGGGAAATGTATAAGTAACATTATTACTGGTGAGAATGACAGGAGTCAGATCTAGTTACACCATACGTTACATATACAGAAGTGGAAATGTATAAGTAACATTATTACTGGTGAGAATGACAGGAGTCAAATCTAGTTACACCATACGTTACATATACAGAAGGGGAAATGTATAAGTAACATTATTACTGGTGAGAATGACAGGAGTCAGATCTAGTTACACCATATGTTACATATACAGAAGGGGAAATATATAAGTAACATTATTACTGCTGAGAGTTACAGGAGTCGGATCTAGTTACACCATACATTACATATACAGAAGGGGAAATGTATAAGTAACATTATTACTGGTGAGAGTGACAGGAGTCAGATCTAGTTACACCATACGTTACATATACAGAAGGGGAAATGTATAAGTAACATTATTACTGGTGAGAATGACAGGAGTCAGATCTAGTTACACCATACGTTACATATACAGAAGGGGAAATGTATAAGTAACATTATTACTGGTGAGAATGACAGAAGTCAGATCTAGTTACACCATACGTTACATATACAGAAGGGGAAATGTATAAGTAACATTATTACTGGTGAGAATGACAGGAGTCAGATCTAGTTACACCATATGTTACATATACAGAAGGGGAAATGTATAAGTAACATTATTACTGGTGAGAATGACAGGAGTCATATCTAGTTACACCATACGTTACATATACAGAAGGGGAAATGTATAAGTAACATCATTACTGGTGAGAATGACAGGAGTCAGATCTAGTTACACCATACGTTACATATACAGAAGTGGAAATGTATAAGTAACATTATTACTGGTGAGAATGACAGGAGTCAGATCTAGTTACACCATACGTTACATATACAGAAGGGGAAATGTATAAATAACATTATTACTGGTGAGAATGACAGGAGTCAGATCTAGTTACACCATACGTTACATATACAGAAGGGGAAATGTATAAGTAACATTATTACTGGTGAGAATGACAGGAGTCAGATCTAGTTACACCATACGTTACATATACAGAAGGGGAAATGTATAAGTAACATTATTACTGGTGAGAATGACAGAAGTCAGATCTAGTTACACCATACGTTACATATACAGAAGGGGAAATGTATAAGTAACATTATTACTGGTGAGAATGACAGGAGTCAGATCTAGATACACCATATGTTACATATACAGAAGGGGAAATGTATAAATAACATTATTACTGGTGAGAATGACAGGAGTCAGATCTAGTTACACCATACGTTCCATATACAGAAGGGGAAATATATAAGTAACATTATTACTGCTGAGAGTTACAGGAGTCGGATCTAGTTACACCATACATTACATATACAGAAGGGGAAATGTATAAGTAACATTATTACTGGTGAGAGTGACAGGAGTCAGATCTAGTTACACCATACGTTACATATACAGAAGGGGAAATGTATAAGTAACATTATTACTGGTGAGAATGACAGGAGTCAGATCTAGTTACACCATACGTTACATATACAGAAGGGGAAATGTATAAGTAACATTATTACTGGTGAGAATGACAGGAGTCAGATCTAGTTACACCATACGTTACATATACAGAAGGGGAAATGTATAAGTAACATTATTACTGGTGAGAATGACAGGAGTCAGATCTAGTTACACCATACGTTACATATACAGAAGGGGAAATGTATAAGTAACATTATTACTGGTGAGAATGACAGGAGTCAGATCTAGTTACACCATACGTTACATATACAGAAGGGGAAATGTATAAGTAACATTATTACTGGTGAGAATGACAGGAGTCAGATCTAGTTACACCATACGTTACATATACAGAAGGAGAAATGTATAAGTAACATTATTACTGGTGAGAATGACAGGAGTCAGATCTAGTTACACCATACGTTACATATACAGAAGGGGAAATGTATAAGTAACATTATTACTGGTGAGAGTGACAGGAGTCATCTAGTTACACCATACGTTACATATACAGAAGGTGAAATGTATAAGTAACATTATTACCAGAGAGAATGACAGGAGTCAGATCTAGTTACACCATACGTTACATATACAGAAGGGGAAATGTATAAGTAACATTATTACTGGTGAGAATGACAGGAGTCAGATCTAGTTACACCATACGTTACATATACAGAAGGGGAAATGTATAAGTATCATTATTACTGGTGAGAAGGACAGGAGTCAGATTTAGTTACACCATACATTCCATATACAGAAGGGGAAATGTATAAGTAACATTATTACTGGTGAGAATGACAGGAGTCAGATCTAGTTACACCATACGTTACATATACAGAAGGGGAAATGTATAAGTAACATTATTACTGGTGAGAATGACAGGAGTCAGATCTAGTTACACCATACATTACATATACAGAAGGGGAAATGTATAAGTAACATTATTACTGGTGAGAATGACAGGAGTCATCTAGTTACACCATACGTTACATATACAGAAGGGGAAATGTATAAGTAACATTATTACTGGTGAGAGTGACAGGAGTCAGATCTAGTTACACCATACGTTACATATACAGAAGGGGAAATGTATAAGTAACATTATTACTGGTGAGAGTGACAGGAGTCAGATCTAGTTACACCATACGTTACATATACAGAAGGGGAAATGTATAAGTAACATTATTACTGGTGAGAATGACAGAAGTCAGATCTAGTTACACCATACGTTACATATACAGAAGGGGAAATGTATAAGTAACATTATTACTGGTGAGAATGACAGGAGTCAGATCTAGTTACACCATACGTTACATATACAGAAGGGGAAATGTATAAGTAACATTATTACTGGTGAGAGTGACAGGAGTCATCTAGTTACACCATACGTTACATATACAGAAGGTGAAATGTATAAGTAACATTATTACCAGAGAGAATGACAGGAGTCAGATCTAGTTACACCATACGTTACATATACAGAAGGGGAAATGTATAAGTAACATTATTACTGGTGAGAATGACAGGAGTCAGATCTAGTTACACCATACGTTACATATACAGAAGGGGAAATGTATAAGTATCATTATTACTGGTGAGAAGGACAGGAGTCAGATTTAGTTACACCATACATTCCATATACAGAAGGGGAAATGTATAAGTAACATTATTACTGGTGAGAATGACAGGAGTCAGATCTAGTTACACCATACGTTACATATACAGAAGGGGAAATGTATAAGTAACATTATTACTGGTGAGAGTGACAGGAGTCAGATCTAGTTATACCATACGTTACATATACAGAAGGGGAAATGTATAAGTAACATTATTACTGATGAGAGTGACAGGAGTCAGATCTAGTTACACCATACGTTACATATACAGAAGGGGAAATGTATAAGTATCATTACTACTGGTGAGAATGACAGGAGTCAGATCTAGTTACACCATACGTTACATATACAGAAGGGGAAATGTATAAGTAACATTATTACTGGTGAGAGTGACAGGAGTCAGATCTAGTTACACCATACGTTACATATACAGAAGGGGAAATGTATAAGTAACATTATTACTGGTGAGAATGACAGAAGTCAGATCTAGTTACACCATACGTTACATATACAGAAGGGGAAATGTACAAGTAACATTATTACTGGTGAGAATGACAGGAGTCAGATCTAGTTAACCATACGTTACATATACAGAAAGGGAAATGTATAAGTAACATTATTACTGGTGAGAATGACAGAAGTCAGATCTAGTTACACCATACGTTACATATACAGAAGGGGAATTATATAAGTAACATTATTACTGATGAGAGTGACAGGAGTCAGATCTAGTTACACCATACGTTACATATACAGAAGGGGAAATGTATAAGTAACATTATTACTGGTGAGAATGACAGGAGTCAGATCTAGTTACACCATATGTTCCATATACAGAAGGGGAAATGTATAAGTAACATTATTACTGGTGAGAATGACAGGAGTCAGATCTAGTTACACCATACGTTACATATACAGAAGGGGAAATGTATAAGTATCATTATTACTGGTGGGAATGACAGGAGTCAGATCTAGTTACACCATACGTTACATATACAGAAGGGGAAATGTATAAGTAACATTATTTCTGGTGAGAATGACAGGAGTCAGATCTAGTTACACCATACGTACATATACAGAAGGAGAAATGTATAAGTAACATTATTACTGGTGAGAATGACAGGAGTCAGATCTAGTTACACCATATGTTACATATACAGAAGGGGAAATGTATAAGTAACATTATTACTGGTGAGAATGACAGGAGTCAGATCTAGTTACACCATACGTTACATATACAGAAGGGGAAATGTATAAGTAACATTATTACTGGTGAGAATGACAGGAGTCAGATCTAGTTACACCATATGTTACATATACAGAAGGGGAAATATATAAGTAACATTATTACTGCTGAGAGTTACAGGAGTCGGATCTAGTTACACCATACATTACATATACAGAAGGGGAAATGTATAAGTAACATTATTACTGGTGAGAATGACAGGAGTCAGATCTAGTTACACCATACGTTACATATACAGAAGGGGAAATGTATAAGAATCATTATTACTGGTGAGAATGACAGAAGTCAGATCTAGTTACACCATACGTTACATATACAGAAAGGGAAATGTATAAGTAACATTATTACTGGTGAGAATGACAGGAGTCAGATCTAGTTACACCATACGTTACATATACAGAAGGGGAAATGTATTAGTAACATTATTACCGGTAAGAATGACAGGAGTCAGATCTAGTTACACCATACGTTACATATACAGAAGGGGAAATGTATAAGTAACATTATTACTGGTGAGAATGACAGAAGTCAGATCTAGTTACACCATACGTTACATATACAGAAGGGGAATTATATAAGTAACATTATTACTGATGAGAGTGACAGGAGTCAGATCTAGTTACACCATACGTTACATATACAGAAGGAGAAATGTATAAGTAACATTATTACTGGTGAGAATGACAGGAGTCAGATCTTGTTACACCATACGTTACATATACAGAAGGGGAATTATATAAGTAACATTATTACTGATGAGAGTGACAGGAGTCAGATCTAGTTACACCATACGTTACATATACAGAAGGGGAAATGTATAAGTAACATTATTACTGGTGAGAATGACAGGAGTCAGATCTAGTTACACCATACGTTACATATACAGAAGGGGAAATGTATAAGTAACATTATTACTGGTGAGAATGACAGAAGTCAGATCTAGTTACACCATACGTTACATATACAGAAGGGGAAATGTATAAGTAACATTATTACTGGTGAGAGTGACAGGAGTCAGATCTAGTTACACCATACGTTACATATACAGAAGGAGAAATGTATAAGTAACATTATTACTGGTGAGAATGACAGAAGTCAGATCTAGTTACACCATACGTTACATATACAGAAGGGGAATTATATAAGTAACATTATTACTGATGAGAGTGACAGGAGTCAGATCTAGTTACACCATACGTTACATATACAGAAGGAGAAATGTATAAGTAACATTATTACTGGTGAGAATGACAGGAGTCAGATCTAGTTACACCATACGTTACATATACAGAAGGGGAAATGTATAAGTAACATTATTACTGGTGAGAATGACAGGAGTCAGATCTAGTTACACCATACGTTACATATACAGAAGGGGAAATGTATAAGTAACATTATTACTGGTGAGAATGACAGGAGTCAGATCTAGTTACATCATACATTACATATACAGAAGGGGAAATGTATAAGTAACATTATTACTGGTGAGAATGACAGGAGTCAGATCTAGTTACACCATTCGTTCCATATACAGAAGGGGAAATGTATAAGTATCATTATTACTGGTGAGAATGACAGGAGTCAGATCTAGTTACTCCATACGTTACATATACAGAAGGGGAAATGTATAAGTAACATTATTACCAGAGACAATGACAGGAGTCAGATCTAGTTACACCATATGTTACATATACAGAAGGCAAAATGTATAAGTAACATTATTACTGCTGAGAGTTACAGGAGTCAGATCTAGTTACACCATACGTTACATATACAGAAGGGGAAATGTATAAGTAACATTATTACTGGTGAGAATGACAGTAGTCAGATCTAGTTACACCATACGTTACATATACAGAAGGGGAAATGTATAAGTATCATTATTACTGGTGAGAATGACAGGAGTCAGATCTAGTTACTCCATACGTTACATATACAGAAGGGGAAATGTATAAGTAACATTATTACCAGAGACAATGACAGGAGTCAGATCTAGTTACACCATATGTTACATATACAGAAGGCAAAATGTATAAGTAACATTATTACTGCTGAGAGTTACAGGAGTCAGATCTAGTTACACCATACGTTACATATACAGAAGGGGAAATGTATAAGTAACATTATTACTGGTGAGAATGACAGTAGTCAGATCTAGTTACACCATACGTTACATATACAGAAGGGGAAATGTATAAGTAACATTATTACTGGTGAGAATGACAGGAGTCAGATCTAGTTACACCATACGTTACATATACAGAAGGGGAAATGTATAAGTAACATTATTACTGGTGAGAGTGACAGGAGTCAGATCTAGTTACACCATACGTTACATATACAGAAGGGGAAATGTATAAGTAACATTATTACTGGTGAGAATGACAGGAGTCAGATCTAGTTACACCATACGTTACATATACAGAAGGGGAAATGTATAAGTAACATTATTACAGGTGAGAATGACAGAAGTCAGATCTAGTTACACCATACGTTACATATACAGAAGGGGAAATGTATAAGTAACATTATTACTGGTGAGAATGACAGAAGTCAGATCTAGTTACACCATACGTTACATATATAGAAGGGGAAATGTATAAGTAACATTATTACTGGTGAGAATGACAGGAGTCAGATCTAGTTACACCATACGTTACATATACAGAAGGGGAAATGTATAAGTAACATTATTACTGGTGAGAATGACAGAAGTCAGATCTAGTTACACCATACGTTACATATACAGAAGGGGAATTATATAAGTAACATTATTACTGATGAGAGTGACAGGAGTCAGATCTAGTTACACCATACGTTACATATACAGAAGGGGAAATGTATAAGTAACATTATTACTGGTGAGAATGACAGGAGTCAGATCTAGTTACACCATATGTTCCATATACAGAAGGGGAAATGTATAAGTAACATTATTACTGGTGAGAATGACAGGAGTCAGATCTAGTTACACCATACGTTACATATACAGAAGGGGAAAGGTATAAGTAACATTATTACTGGTGAGAATGACAGGAGTCAGATCTAGTTACACCATACGTTACATATATAGAAGGGGAAATGTATAAGTAACATTATTACTGGTGAGAATGACAGGAGTCAGATCTAGTTACACCATACGTTACATATACAGAAGGGGAAATGTATAAGTATCATTATTACTGGTGGGAATGACAGGAGTCAGATCTAGTTACACCATACGTTACATATACAGAAGGGGAAATGTATAAGTAACATTATTTCTGGTGAGAATGACAGGAGTCAGATCTAGTTACACCATACGTTACATATACAGAAGGAGAAATGTATAAGTAACATTATTACTGGTGAGAATGACAGGAGTCAGATCTAGTTACACCATATGTTACATATACAGAAGGGGAAATGTATAAGTAACATTATTACTGGTGAGAATGACAGGAGTCAGATCTAGTTACACCATACGTTACATATACAGAAGGGGAAATGTATAAGTAACATTATTACTGGTGAGAATGACAGGAGTCAGATCTAGTTACACCATACGTTACATATACAGAAGGGGAAATGTATAAGTAACATTATTACTGGTGAGAATGACAGAAGTCAGATCTAGTTACACCATACGTTACATATACAGAAGAGGAAATGTATAAGTAACATTATTTCTGGTGAGAATGACAGGAGTCATCTAGTTACACCATACGTTACATATACAGAAGGAGAAATGTATAAGTAACATTATTACTGGTGAGAATGACAGGAGTCAGATCTAGTTACACCATACGTTACATATACAGAAGGGGAAATGTATAAGTAACATTATTACTGGTGAGAGTGACAGGAGTCAGATCTAGTTACACCATACGTTACATATACAGAAGGGGAAATGTATAAGTAACATTATTACTGGTGAGAATGACAGGAGTCAGATCTAGTTACACCATACGTTACATATACAGAAGGGGAAATGTATAAGTAACATTATTACTGGTGAGAATGACAGGAGTCAGATCTAGTTACACCATACGTTACATATACAGAAGGGGAAATATATAAGTAACATTATTACTGGTGAGAATGACAGGAGTCAGATCTAGTTACACCATACGTTACATATACAGAAGGGGAAATGTATAAGTAACATTATTACTGGTGAGAATGACAGAAGTCAGATCTAGTTACACCATACGTTACATATACAGAAGGGGAAATGTATAAGTAACGTTATTACTGGTGAGAATGACAGGAGTCAGATCTAGTTACACCATACGTTACATATACAGAAGGAGAAATGTATAAGTAACATTATTACTGGTGAGAATGACAGGAGTCAGATCTAGTTACACCATACGTTACATATACAGAAGGAGAAATGTATAAGTAACATTATTACTGGTGAGAATGACAGAAGTCAGATCTAGTTACACCATATGTTACATATACAGAAGGGGAAATGTATAAGTAACATTATTACTGGTGAGAATGACAGGAGTCAGATCTAGCTACACCATACGTTACATATACAGAAGGGGAAATGTATAAGTAACATTATTACTGGTGAGAATGACAGGAGTCAGATCTAGTTACTCCATACGTTACATATACAGAAGGGGAAATGTATAAGTAACATTATTACTGGTGAGAATGACAGGAATCAGATCTAGTTACACCATACGTTACATATACAGAAGGAGAAATGTATAAGTAACATTATTACTGGTTATAATGACAGGAGTCAGATCTAGTTACACCATACGTTCCATATACAGAAGGGGAAATGTATAAGTAACATTATTACTGGTGAGAATGACAGGAGTCAGATCTAGTTACACCATACGTTACATATACAGAAGGGGAAATGTATAAGTATCATTATTACTGGTGAGAATGACAGGAGTCAGATCTAGTTACACCATACGTTACATATACAGAAGGGGAAATGTATAAGTAACATTATTACTGGTGAGAATGACAGAAGTCAGATCTAGTTACACCATATGTTACATATACAGAAGGGGAAATGTATAAGTAACATTATTACTGGTGAGAATGACAGGAGTCAGATCTAGTTACACCATACGTTACATATACAGAAGGGGAAATGTACAAGTATAATTATTACTGGTGAGAATGACAGGAGTCAGATCTAGTTACACCATACGTTACATATACAGAAGGAGAAATGTATAAGTAACATTATTACTGGTGAGAATGACAGAAGTCAGATCTAGTTACACCATATGTTACATATACAGAAGGGGAAATGTATAAGTAACATTATTACTGGTGAGAGTTACAGGAGTCAGATCTAGTTACACCATACGTTACATATACAGAAGGGGAAATGTATAAGTAACATTATTACTGGTGAGAATGACAGGAGTCAGATCTAGTTACACCATACGTTACATATACAGAAGGGGAAATGTATAAGTAACATTATTACTGGTGAGAATGACAGAAGTCAGATCTAGTTACACCATACGTTACATATACAGAAGAGGAAATGTATAAGTAACATTATTTCTGGTAAGAATGACAGGAGTCAGATCTAGTTACACCATACGTTACATATACAGAAGAGGAAATGTATAAGTAACATTATTTCTGGTGAGAATGACAGGAGTCAGATCTAGTTACACCATACGTTACATATACAGAAGGGGAAATGTATAAGTAACATTACTGGTGATAATGACAGGAGTCAGATCTAGTTACACCATATGTTACATATACAGAAGGGGAAATGTATAAGTAACATTATTACCAGTGAGAATGACAGGAGTCAGATCTAGTTACACCATACGTTACATATACAGAAGGGGAAATGTATTAGTAACATTATTACCGGTAAGAATGACAGGAGTCAGATCTAGTTACACCATACGTTACATATACAGAAGGGGAAATGTATAAGTAACATTATTACTGGTGAGAATGACAGAAGTCAGATCTAGTTACACCATACGTTACATATACAGAAGGGGAATTATATAAGTAACATTATTACTGGTGAGAGTGACAGGAGTCAGATCTAGTTACACCATACGTTACATATACAGAAGGAGAAATGTATAAGTAACATTATTACTGGTGAGAATGACAGGAGTCAGATCTAGTTACACCATACGTTACATATACAGAAGGAGAAATGTATAAGTAACATTATTACTGGTGAGAATGACAGAAGTCAGATCTAGTTACACCATACGTTACATATACAGAAGGGGAATTATATAAGTAACATTATTACTGATGAGAGTGACAGGAGTCAGATCTAGTTACACCATACGTTACATATACAGAAGGAGAAATGTATAAGTAACATTATTACTGGTGAGAATGACAGGAGTCAGATCTAGTTACACCATACGTTACATATACAGAAGGGGAAATGTATAAGTAACATTATTACTGGTGAGAATGACAGGAGTCAGATCTAGTTACACCATACCTTACATATACAGAAGGGGAAATGTATAAGTAACATTATTACTGGTGAGAATGACAGGAGTCAGATCTAGTTACACCATACATTACATATACAGAAGGGGAAATGTATAAGTAACATTATTACTGGTGAGAATGACAGGAGTCAGATCTAGTTACACCATACGTTACATATACAGAAGGAGAAATGTATAAGTAACATTATTACTGGTGAGAGTGACAGGAGTCAGATCTAGTTACTCCATATGTTACATATACAGAAGGCAAAATGTATAAGTAACATTATTACTGCTGAGAGTTACAGGAGTCAGATCTAGTTACACCATACGTTACATATACAGAAGGGGAAATGTATAAGTAACATTATTACTGGTGAGAATGACAGAAGTCAGATCTAGTTACACCATACGTTACATATACAGAAGGCAAAATGTATAAGTAACATTATTACTGCTGAGAGTTACAGGAGTCAGATCTAGTTACACCATACGTTACATATACAGAAGGGGAAATGTATAAGTAACATTATTACTGGTGAGAATGACAGTAGTCAGATCTAGTTACACCATACGTTACATATACAGAAGGGGAAATGTATAAGTAACATTATTACTGGTGAGAATGACAGGAGTCAGATCTAGTTACACCATACGTTACATATACAGAAGGGGAAATGTATAAGTAACATTATTACTGGTGAGAGTGACAGGAGTCAGATCTAGTTACACCATACGTTACATATACAGAAGGGGAAATGTATAAGTAACATTATTACTGGTGAGAATGACAGGAGTCAGATCTAGTTACACCATACATTACATATACAGAAGGGGAAATGTATAAGTAACATTATTACTGGTGAGAATGACAGGAGTCAGATCTAGTTACACCATACGTTACATATACAGAAGGGGAAATGTATAGGTAACATTATTACTGGTGAGAATGACAGGAGTCAGATCTAGTTACACCATATGTTACATATACAGAAGGGGAAATGTATAAGTAACATTATTACTGGTGAAAATTACAGGAGTCAGATCTAGTTACACCATACGTTACATATACAGAAGGGGAAATGTATAAGTAAGATTATTACCAGAGAGAATGACAGGAGTCAGATCTAGTTACACCATACGTTATATATACAGAAGGGGAAATGTATAAGTAACATTATTACTGGTGAGAATGACAGGAGTCAGATCTAGTTACACCATACGTTACATATACAGAAGGGGAAATGTATAAGTAACATTATTACTGGTGAGAGTGACTGGAGTCAGATCTAATTACACCATATGTTACATATACAGAAGGGGAAATGTATAAGTAACATGATTACTGGTGAGAGTGACAGGAGTCAGATCTAGTTACACCATACGTTACATATACACAAGGGGAAATAGGGAATAGGGTAGATTCAATTAACTCACCTTTTTCTGTATCAATGAGAAGACCCCCTACCTCCTCCGGTATAATAGGAAGAGGTATTTTAACTGCCTTGCGCACATTCATTTCTGCATGTGCTGGTGGCGTTAACTTGATGAGAAATTCCTCCATCGTTTTAGAGAATCCCGCAGCCCATTCCTGATTTCTGCCTGCGTGATTCTGCCATCTCCTTTGAGATTCTATTTGCAAGGTTGTCTTCCCATGACCTAGGCGGAGCACTGCTCCCAGGTGAAGCGTCCTTGTCCAAGCAGGAGTCACACACCCCGGAGCTGCCAATGTGCCTTATTTGTTACATTTCATCCAAACATAACAGGTCTTTGTGCCTTAGACATGTTATTTAAACCCCTTACCAGGGTAGTACGCAGATCTTTCCCCCTTTAAACTAGGAGGAGAAAGACTGAGAGATCACGGAAGCGAAGGTATTGGATCTGGCTGGACAAACTTTTCCTTTGTATATGTAGAAAGGGGAGAGGACAGAAAAAAAATAAGATTTTACTCACCAGTAAATCTATTTCTCGTAGTCCGTAGTGGATGCTGGAGACTCCGTAAGGACCATGGGGAATAGACGGGCTCCGCAGGAAACAGGGCATTCTAAGAAAGAATTAGGACTATCTGGTGTGCACTGGCTCCTCCCGCTATGACCCTCCTCCAGACCTCAGTTAAGGAAACTGTGCCCAGAAGAGCTGACATTACAAGGAAAGGATTTGGAATGCAGGGTAAGACTCATACCAGTCACACCAGTCACACCGTACAACTCGTGATAACCTTACCCAGTTAACAGTATGAACAACAATAGAGCATCAGATCAACCCTGATGCAACTATAACAATAACCCTTATGTAAGCAATAACTATAGACAAGTATTGCAGACAATCCGCACTTGAGACGGGCGCCCAGCATCCACTACGGACTACGAGAAATAGATTTACCGGTGAGTAAAATCTTATTTTCTCTAACGTCCTAGTGGATGCTGGGGACTCCGTAAGGACCATGGGGATTATACCAAAGCTCCCAAACGGGCGGGAGAGTGCGGATGACTCTGCAGCACCGAATGAGCAAACACAAGGTCCTCCTCAGCCAGGGTATCAAACTTGTAGAATTTTGCAAACGTGTTTGAACCTGACCAAGTAGCTGCTTGGCAAAGCTGTAATGCCGAGACCCCTCGGGTAGCCGCCCAAGATGAGCCCACCTTCCTCATGGAATGAACTTTTACAGATTTTGGATGCGGCAATCCCGCAGCAGAATGGGCCTGCTGGATCGTGTTACAGATCCAGCGAGCAATAGTCTGCTTTGAAGCAGGAGCACCCAGCTTGTTGGATGCATACAGGATAAACAACGAATCAGTTTTCCTGACTCCAGTCGTCCTGGCTGCATAAATCTTCAAGGCCCTGACTACGTCTAGTAACTTAGAATCCTCCAAGTCACGAGTAGCCGCAGGCACCACAATAGGTTGGTTCAAATGAAAAGATGACACCACCATCGGCAGAAATTGCGGCAGAGTCCGCAATTCTGCCCTGTCCATATGGAAGACCAGATAGGGGCTTTTACATGACAAAGCCACCAATTCTGACACACGTCTAGCCGAAGCTAAGGCCAATAGCATGACCACTTTTCACGTGAGATACTTTAACTCCACGGTCTTAAGTGGCTCAAACCAGTGAGATTTCAGGAAACTCAACACCATGTTAAGATCCCAAGGTGCCACTGGTGGCACAAAAGGGGGCTGAATATGCAGCACTCCCTTTACAAACGTCTGAACCTCAGGAAGAGAAGCCAGTTCCTTTTGAAAGAAAATGGATAGGGACGAAATCTGGACCTTTATGGACCCTAATTTTAAGCCCATAGTCACTCCCGATTGTAGGAAGTGCAGGAACCGGCCCAGCTGGAATTCCTCTGTAGGGGCCATCCTGGCCTCACACCAAGCAACATATTTTCGCCATATACGGTGATAATGCTTTGCTGTCATGTCCTTCCTAGCCTTTATCAGCGTTGGAATAACTTCATCCGGAATGCCTTTTTCCGCTAGGATCCGCCGTTCAACCGCCATGCCGTCAAACGCAGCCGCGGTAAGTCCTGGAACAGACAGGGCCCTTGTTGCAACAGATCCTGTCGTAGAGGCAGAGGCCATGGGTCCTCTGTGAGTATTTCTTGCAGTTCCGGGTACCAAGTCCTTCTTGGCCAATCCGGAACTATGAGTATTGTTCTCACTCCTCTTTTTCTTACGATTCTCAGCACCTTGGGTATGAGAGGAAGAGGACGAAACACATATACCAACTGGAACACCCACGGTGTCACTAGCGCGTCCACTGCTGTCGCCTGAGGGTCTCTTGACCTGGCGCAATACCTTCGTAGTTTTTTGTTGAGGCGGGATGCCATCATGTCCACCTGTGGCAGTTCCCACCGATTTGTAATCTGCGTGAAGACTTCTTGTTGAAGTCCCCACTCTCCCGGGTGGAGGTCGTGTCTGCTGAGGAAGTCTGCTTCCCAGTAGTCCACTCCCGGAATGAACACTGCTGACAGTGCTAGCACGTGATTCTCCGCCCAACGAAGAATCCTGGTGGCTTCCGCCATCGCCACCCTGCTCCTTGTGCCGCCCTGGCGGTTTACATGAGCCACTGCGGTGATGTTGTCTGACTGAATCTGCACCGGTTTGTTGCGGAGCAGAGACTCCGCTTGACTCAGGGCGTTGTATATGGCCCTTAGTTCTAGGATGTTGATGTGCAGACAAGCCTCCTGACAACCACATCCTTTGGAAGTTTCTTCCCTGAGTGACTGCTCCAAATCCTCGGAGGCTTGCATCCGTGGTCACCAGGACCCAGTCCTGTATGCCGAACCTGCGGCCTTCGAGAAGGTGAGCACTCTGCAGCCACCACGGAAGAGACACCCTGGCCCTGGGGGATAGGGTGATCAGCCGATGCATGTGAAGATGCAATCCGGACCATTTGTCCAGGAGATCCCACTGAAAGTTCCTCGCATGGAACCTGCCGAAGGGAATGGCTTCGTATGACGCCACCATCTTTCCCAGGACTCGCGTGCAGTGATGCACCGACACCTGTTTTTGTCTTAAGAGGTCCCTGACCAGAGTCACGAGCTCCTGGGCCTTCTCCTCAGGGAGAAACACCTTCTTCTGGACTGTGTCCAGAATCATGCCCAGGAAGGGCAGTCTCATTGTAGGAATCAGCTGCGACTTTGGAATATTCAGAATCCAGCCGTGTTGTTGTAACACTTCCCGGGAGTGTGCTACGCTGAGCAGCAACTGCTCTCTGGACCTCGCCTTTTATGAGGAGATCGTCCAAGTACAGGATAATTGTGACTCCTTGCTTTCGTAGGAGCACCATCAATTCCGCCATTACCTTGGTAAATATTCTCGGTGCCGTGGACAGTCCAAACGGCAACGTCTGGAATTGGTAATGACAGTCCTGTACCACAAATCTGAGGTACTCCTGATGAGGTGGATAAATGGGGACATGCAGATAAGCATCCTTGATGTCCAGAGACACCATAAAATCCCCCTCGTCCAGGCTTGCAATGACCGCTCTGAGCGATTCCATCTTGAACTTGAACCTTTTTAGGTAAATGTTCAGGGATTTTAAATTTAATATGCGTCTGACCGAACCGTCCGGTTTCGGTACCACAAACATTGTGGAATAGTAACCCCTTCCCTGTTGAAGGAGGGGAACCTTTACCACCACCTGCTGGAGATATAATTTGTGAATTGCCGCTAACACTACTTCCCTTTCCCTGGGGGAGGTTGGCAGGGCCGATTTGAGGTAACGGTGAGGGGGCATCACCCCGAATTCCAACTTGTATCCCTGAGACACAATCTGTATAGCCCAGGGATCCACCTGTGAGCGAACCCACTGGTTGCTGAAAGCTCGGAGACGCGCCCCCACCGCTCCTGGCTCCACCTGTGGGGCCCCAGCGTCATGCAGTGGATTTAGTGGAAGCCGGGGAGGACTTCTGTTCTTGGGAACTAGCTGTATTGTGCAGCTTCTTTCCTCTACCCCTGCCTCTGGCAAGAAAGGACGCACCTCTGACTTTCTTGCCTCTTTGCGATCGAAAGGACTGCATTTGGTAATACGGTGCTTTCTTGGGTTGTGAGGGAACATATGGCAAAAAATTTGACTTCCCAGCCGTAGCAGTGGAAACCAGGTTCGAGACACCGTCCCCAAACAATTCCTCACCCTTATAAGGTAAAACCTCTATGTGCTTTTTTTGAGTCGGCATCACCTGTCCACTGCCGAGTCCACAGGACCCTTCTTGCCGAAATTGACATTGCATTTATTCTAGAGCCCAGTTGGCAAATGTCTCTCTGGGCATCCCTCATATATAGGACAGAGTCTTTTATATGCCCCAGGGTCAGTAAAATAGTATCCTTTTCCAAGGTATCAAGTTCCTCAGATAAGGTATCTGTCCATGCTGCTACAGCACTACACATCCAGGCCGACGCAATTGCCGGCCTCAGTAGGGTACCTGAATGCGTATAAACCGCTTTCAGGATACCTTCCTGCTTTCTATCTGCAGGATCCTTTAGGGAGACCGTATCCTGTGACGGCAGGGCCACCTTTTTAGATAAGCGTGTCAACGCTTTGTCTACCCTAGGGGATGATTCCCAGCGCAACCTGTCCGTTGGCGGGAAAGGATACGCCATAAGTAGCCGTCTGGAAATCTGCACTTTCCTATCTGGAGATTCCCAAGCCTTTTCACACAGTTAATTTAATTCATGTGTCACCTCATGCCTTTTCTCCCCATACATATAAACCCTCTTGTCAGGGACTGGGGTTTCCTCTGTGATGTGTAACACATCTTTCATTGCTATAATCATGTAGCGGATGGCCTTAGCCATTTTAGGCTGCAACTTTGCATCCTCACCATCGACACTGGAGTCAGAATCCGTGTCGATATCTGTGTCAACAATTTGGGATAGTGGGCGCTTCTGAGACCCTGACGGCCTCTGCACTGTAGGATCAGGCATGGGTTGAGACCCTGACTGCCCCAAGGCTTCAGCTTTATCCAACCTTTTATGCAAGGAATTAACATTATCATTTAAAACCTTCCACATATCCATCCAATCAGGTGTCGGTGCCGTCGGCGGAGACACCACATTCATCTGCACCTGCTCTGCCTCCACATAGCCTTCCTCGTCAAACATGTCGACACAATCGTACCGACACACCACACACACAGGGGATGCTCTATTTGAAGACAGTTCCCCCACAAGGCCTTTTGGAGAGACAGAGAGAGTATGCCAGCACACACCCCAGTGCTATATGTCCCAGGAATCACACAGTAACTTAGTGTTTACCCAGTAGCTGCTGTATATATGATTAATGCGCTAAATTTATGTGCCCCCCCTCTCTTTTTACCCTCTTTCTACCGTGAGACTGCAGGGGAAAGCCTGGGGAGCTTCCTTCCAGTGGAGCTGTGAAGAGAAAATGGCGCTGGTTAGTGCTGAGGAAGAAGCCCCGCCCCCTCAGCGGCGGGGTTCTGTCCCGCGATTTGGTGTAAAAAATGGCGGGGGCTCATGCATATATACAGTGCCCAGCTGTATATATGCTGCTTTTCGCCAGGAGGTACTCAATTGCTGCCCAGGGTGCCCCCCCCTGCGCCCTGCACCGACCGGAGTGTGTGGGTGTAATGTGGGAGCAATGGCGCTACCTCATGTGAAGACAGGAGTCTTCTGCCGCCGATTTTGACTTCTTCTTGCTTCACCCGCTGGCTTCTGACTTCTGGCTCTGCGAGGGGGACGGTGGCGCGGCTCTGGGAACGGACGACCAAGGTTAAGTTCCTGTGTTCGAACCCTCTGGAGCTAATGGTGTCCAGTAGCCTAAGAAGCGCAACCTAGCCGCAGTTAGTAGGTTTGCTTCTCTCCCCTCAGTCCCACGTAGCAGGGAGTCTGTTGCCAGCAGAAGCTCTCTGAAAATAAAAAACCTAACAAAATACTTTCTTATTAGCAAGCTCAGGAGAGCTCACTAAAATGCACCCAGCTCTGTCCGGGCACAGATTCTAACTGAGGTCTGGAGGAGGGGCATAGAGGGAGGAGCCAGTGCACACCAGTAGTCCTAATTCTTTCTTAGAGTGCCCAGTCTCCTACGGAGCCCGTCTATTCCCCATGGTCCTTACGGAGTCCCCAGCATCCACTAGGACGTTAGAGAAATATATATATATATATATATATATTTATTTTCACCAGCCAGTTAGCAACCCTCACAGACCCAACTGTAAATCAGCTATGATGGTGAAGTTGTCCACGTGCTTCCCAGTATTTTCTTCAGGATCTTTGCATAGAATTCCTTTGAAAATATAAATAGGTAGAAATAAATTGTTCAGGAAATCCTCATCTTTTAAAATATATACTTTCACCAGCAGAGGGAGCTACAGCTACACTAAACATGACTCTTGTGTGTATACTAGGGGGAGGGTTCCGTAGCGGCTCCATGTGCTGCTCCTCCAGCACAATTTTCAAAACTGAGGGAGGAGGGATGTGAAGGGGGAGGAGCCGGCTGTGCAGACAATACTAATGTTAGATTGTGCCACACCTCCGGTTGCAAGCTTCACACCCCTAATGTCTAAGGAACGCTCCAGTGTCCCCTAGTGGATGAAAGAGAAATTAGCATCACAGTGAATAAATAACAAAAACAGAGTACAGGTAACAAAGAGCACCACAATTCTCAAAACATAATACAGCCAAGATATAAGTAGTGAGGGAGTGATCATTGTACTACTTGGGGCTGGCGGCCATAGATAGAGAGGAGCCTTTACCAGTAGGAGAAAAAGCAGGTAAAGATGATCGCCGAGTAGGAGAGATAATAAATGGTTGTTAATGTAAATGTCATTTTGTGTAACATGTTTTTGTAAAAATCAGAGGGTCAGTGAGACGTTATGGAGCCAATGTATCATTTACTATTTGCTACTAATTCCCCCAAAACAACCAGACCTCCCAAATGTAAGTAGAAGGTACTGCAGCAGGTATCTCCCATACCTTCATACATGGACATTTCCAGGCAAGGGTCAGGTAAGTTTATTATTTAAATACAACAACCCTAATTCACCTACAAGTAAAACAAAAACAAACATTTGAACAGACATAATTTATTTAAAACCAACAAATAATAAAACTACTTATTTACACAGAAAGATACCCCCCCCCCACACACCCCCGTAATATCATCCCACTATTCAAATAAGCTGTCAAAATCAGACATTGCCAAAATGGCACCAGAAATCTTTTGCTTTTAAACTACTTTATTTCATATCTTTAATACACATTTATTTCTATATTTTAAACGTAAAAAATACTTTATTCTGCACAACAGCCTATGGGGGTCATTCAGACACAGCCACAATAGCGGCCCGCAGCAGTTTGCTGGTGGTTGCAAAATGCACATGTACAGCAGCCGTGCGGACACACGTTGCGGCGTCATCTCTGAGGGCTGAACGCAGGCGGGCCGGGACCATTTTCTGGGGGGCTGCGTGATGTCACATCTGCAGATGGAAGTAACCAGGGCAGTAAGTACACATAAGTTGCTTCTGGTACCATGGACCCTGGTCACATAGGGCTGGGAGAGTCAGATTATGTAACAGAGTCACCATCTTACAGGCAGCCGGTGAAGGGAGCAGAGAATGGCTGTTACATGGCAGGAACGGGCTGGTTAGGTAACAGCCTGGCTGCTGCATTCTGTACAAGCTACAAGCAGTGCAATTCTATTGCTGGGAGACCCAGGTAGAGGACATTGCAGTAGTCTATGTGTGATGATACAAGTGCATGTATGACTGTAGGTAGATCTTCTGAGGGAAATAAGTGCTGGAGTCTGGCTATGTTCCTTAGATGAGGATCTGATTGTGGCTAATACCTGATGTTCAAGTGTCACTCCACCATCCAGGACACCAAGATTCCGCACATGGGGGGTCATTCCGAGTTGTTCGCTCGGTAAATTTCTTCGCATCGCAGCGATTTTCCGCTTAGTGCGCATGCGCAATATCCGCACTGCAACTGCGCCAAGCAAATTTGCTAAGAAGTTAGGATTTTTACTCATGGCTTTTTCTTCGCTCAGGCGATCGTAGTATGATTGACAGGAAGTGGGTGTTTCTGGGCGGAAACTGGCCGTTTTATGGGCGTGTGGGAAAAAACGCTACAGTTTCTGGGAAAAACGCGGGAGTGGCTGGAGAAACGGAGGAGTGTCTGGGCGAACGCTGGGTGTGTTTATGACGTCAAACCAGTAACGACAAGCACTGAACTGATCGCAGATGCCGAGTAAGTCTCGAGCTACTCAGAAACTGCACAGAGATGTCTTATCGCAATATTGTGAATCTTTCGTTCGCAATTTTACTATGCTAAGATTCACTCCCAGTAGGCGGCGGCTTAGTGTGTGCAAAGCTGCTAAAAGCAGCTTGCGAGCGAACAACTCGGAATGAGGGCCATGATCCGCATTTTGTAACTCTGAACCCACAAGCGCAAGTCTGGTTGGTAGGTAAAGCTGAGCTGTAGCCCTGCCCTTTGTTGGTGAGCTTCTATCATATGGATCTGTTTCTCTAGGACTGAGTCACAGCCAACTGTCATCACCCACACCTGGAGCTCAGCTAGACATTTAGGATTGGTATTGGGTTCTCAGTACCCGGAGCAAAAGACAGGTCATCTGTATAGCAGTGGTAGATGAGGACACGACGTCTGATTATTATACCCAGTGGTAGCATGTATATTGCAAAAAGCATAGAAGATAGGATAAGAACCTTGAAGAACAACGCATGGCAATTAGTATACTCCAGAAGAATAAAATGGTTCCTCACCTGAGTGATGTCTATTGTGTCCAACAAGAGCTGATTTATTTCTCAGAACATGGAACAGGCCTCTCACCTGGGCGACTTTGCTGATGTCTAACAAGTTGTGATTTCCATGTAAAACATTTCCCACTCAGAGAAATAAAATGGCTTCTCACCTGTGTGACTTCTGTGATGTATGTCGAAGTCAAAAATATTACATAAAGAGAACATACAAACGACACACATATAAGTTGCTATACTTGCAAATACGCTCAGCGAGCACAGCAATACATGGTAACACACGCATTTACACGGACATGCCACAGAGATGGATTCAACACTTATTTCATGCAGTACATAATTATAATAATATCAAGCACCAGACATCATGATGATTTAAAATTATATATATTGAAGTAATGTCATGTATGTGTATTATTTGAACGAAACCAAATAGACAACATGTTTGCTATTGAAGCAACCAGATTAATGTGTAGATTCATTTGATACTTGTTATTAAGTTGTAGGACATTGCAACACGGAATTATGATTAAATGTATAAAAGCTAAAATCACTTTTATTAGAACAATAGATATTCCAAACAGGTATAGGTCAGGAAACTCAGGCTAGCCCTTTGGATGTCTTCACGGCTGAACCTAATCAGCATATACAAAGAAAATAGTGACTCATCATGAACCCCTCCTCCAGAAACTAGATAACACACTGATCACACAGGAAAGTACTTCCTGTTTTGGTCTCAGAGTGGCTGTAAGGTCTGAGACGATGATGGACTTGCTGGCAGATCAGTTTCTGTTTTGGTCTCAGAGGAAGATGAAGTCCCAGCATTACTTTACAGAGAGAGAGAGAGTGATATGGAAAGACGAATTTATATAACTTAAGGATAATGGTATTGTATGCTGGCATGTAACTGTATGTAACTTTATGTGTTAACTGCTTACTGTGTGAGTTGTAATCATGTAACTATAGGTATACTGTACTTTGTAATATATATTGAATCCATATCCTTTTTAATAACAAATATATACATCAATGAGCTTTGGAACTCAGATAATGTGTGGGTGTATTGTTTTCTCTTATGGGATGCAGTGTTTTGCGATGTATAGCGCACATTCATGGGATATCGTAATAAGAGCTGCAGGCATTTACAATATATATTAGAGCGGGCATTTTAAATATTTGTGAGAAAGCAATTTGGCATTCTTAGATGGGGGCTAGTCCGCGATATCACGTTCTTAATGATGCACTGTACATTATAAACGCGACGCTGTGGTCGATCAGCTTGTGATGGACGCATCCTAAAAGCTGAGAAAATCATCATATCTGTGTGTATTGTTGTGTTATCAGTAAGCCAATGATATGAAATTTCAAGGGACAATGCATTTCTCATAATATTTCAGATGCTAAAATGTATTTTTATTGTTGCAAAACAAGGTTAAATAAGTCACATTGTGTTTGATTCAGATTGGATTATTTATCTATTTAAGTAGGTTTAAAAGTACATTTAAAAGTTGCTGCAAAGCCTTGATATAGTTATTATTTTTTAACTCAGGCCTAAAATAACTTCTGGTGCTTGTATGGTGTGTTATTTCTTTGTGACAAAAGAAACCGCATGGTCTGTCCTCCATTTTGGACTAACCACATGGCCTGTCCACCATTTTATGCGACCCTCGTGGATGTGGAAGGGGGAGGAGCAGCGACCATTTTGGGAAGGTCATTTTCTAACTGGCTGCTTTTCACTGCTCAGAATAATCAGCTTTCCTTGGTCACATCAAACACCATTTATGAGTTACCAATGCATTTATTTAACCCATGCCATAGTCAATTACAAATAGTTTCAGCTGGGCCTAGTGAGAGTTGAGAGATGAATACTTGATGTAAGAATTACACACAGATAAAAAACTCCCTTCTTGCGAAGGAGTATCATCATTTCGGCCATTACCTTGGTAAAGACCCTCGGTGCCGTGGATAACCCAAACGGCAGCGTCTGGAACTGATAGTGACAGTCCTGTACCACAAATCTGAGGTACTCCTGGTGCGGAGGGTAAATGGGGACATGCAGGTACGCATCCTTGATGTCCAGGGAGACCATGTAATCCCCCTCGTCCAGGCTCGCAATAACCGACCTGAGCGATTCCATCTTGAACTTGAACCTTTTGATATAAGTGTTCAAGGCCTTTAAATTTAAGATGGGTCTCACCGAACCGTCCAGTTTCGGTACCACAAACACTGTGGAATAGTAGCCCTGTCCTTGTTGAAGGAGGGATAATTTGACAATCACTTGCTGTGAATACAGTTTTTGAATAGCCACCAACACTGCCTCCCTGGCAGAGGGAGTTGCCGGTAGGGCAGATTTTAGGAAACGGCGGGGGGGGGGGGGGGGGGGGACGTCTCGAATTCCAGCCTGTACCCCTGAGATACTACTTGAAGGACCCAGGGATCCACCTGTGAGAGAGCCCACAGCGTCATGCTGTGGACTTACCGGACGCAGGGGAGGACTTCTGCTCTTGGGAACTAGCTGTGTGCTGCAGCTTTTTCCCCCTACCTCTGCCCCTCGGCAGAAAGGATGAGCCTCTAGCCCTCTTATTTTTCTGGGGCCGAAAGGACTGTACCTGATAATACGGTGCTTTCTTTTGCTGTGGGGTAGCCTGTGGCAAAAAGGTTGATTTCCCAGCAGTAGCTGTGGAAACGAGGTCTGAAAGACCATCCCCAAAAAGTTCCACCCCTTTATAGGGTAAAACTTCCATGTGCCGTTTTGAGTCGGCATCACCTGACCATTGCCGAGTCCATAACCCCCTTCTGGCGGCAATGGACATAGCGCTTATTTTTGATGCCAGCCGGCAAATATCCCTATGTGCATCACGCATGTATAAGACTGCGTCTTTTATATGCTCTATCGTCAGCAAAATATTGTCCCTATCCATGGTATCCATGTTTTCCGACAGGGAATCTGACCACGCAGCTGCAGCACTGCACATCCAAGCCGATGCAATAGTGGGTCTCAATATAATGCCGGTGTGTGTGTATATAGCTTTAAGGGTATGTTCCTGGGAAAGGGTACGCTGCCAATAACCGTTTAGAAATTATTAATTTCTTATCTGGGGAAGTCCAGGCTTCCTCACACACCTCATTTAATTCCTCAGATGCAGGAAAAACTACTGGTAGTTTTTTCTCACCAAACATAATACCCTTTTTTGTGGTACCTGGGGTATCATCATAAATGTGTAATATATTTTTCATTGCCTCAATCATGTAACGGGTGCACCTATTGGAGGGTACACTAGTCTCATCGTCGTCGACACTGGAGTCGGTATCCGTGTCAACATCTGTGTCTGCCATCTGAGGTAGCGGGCGTTTTAAAGCCCCTGATGACATTTGAGACACCTGGACAGGCACAAGCTGAGTAGCCGGCTGTCCTATGTCGTCAAACCTTTTATGTAAGGAGCTGACACTGTCACGTAATTCCTTCCATAAGTCCATCCACACAGGTGTCGACCCCACAGGGGGTGACATCACATTCACAGGCATTTGCTCTGCCTCCACATCATTATCCTCATCATACCTGTCGACACAGCAGTACCGACACCCAGCACACACACAGGGAAAGCTCTTACAGAGGACAGGACCCCACAAAGCCCTTTGGGGAGACAGAGGGAGAGTATGCCAGCACACACCAGGGCGCTATATATCACAGGGATATCACCTATAAAGAGTGTTTTCCCCTATAGCTGCCTATATATATTATATACTGCGCCTAAATTGTGCCCCCCCCCCCTCTCTTTTTTACCCTTTCTGTAATGCAGGACTGCAGGGGAGAGCCAGGGAGCGATCCTTCCAACGGAGCTGTGAGGGAAAATGGCGCCAGTGTGCTGAGGGAGATGGCTCCGCCCCTTTTTCGGCGGGCTTTCTCTCGCTATTTTAAAACGTCTGGCAGGGGTTAATTTACACCTATATAGCCCCTGGGGCTATATATGGTGTTATTTTGCCAGCCAAGGTGTATATTATTGCTGCTCAGGGCGCCCCCCCCCCCAGCGCCCTGCACCCATCAGTGACCGCAGTGTGTGGTGTGCAATAGGAGCAATGGCGCACAGCTGCAGTGCTGTGCACTACCTTGGAGAAGACCTTCTTGCTTCTGGCTCTGTAAGGGGGACGGCGGCGCGGCTCCGGGAACGGACGACGAGGTCGGGTCCTGTGTTCGATCCCTCTGGAGCTAATGGTGTCCAGTAGCCTAAGAAGCCCAAGCTACCACCAGTTAGGTAGGTTCGCTTCTTCTTCCCTTAGTCCCTCGCTGCAGTGAGCCTGTTGCCAGCAGGTCTCACTGTAAAATAAAAAACCTAACATATACTTTCTTCCTAGGAGCTCAGGAGAGCCCCTAGTGTGCAACCAGCTCGGCCGGGCACAGAAATCTAACTGAGGCTTGGAGGAGGGTCATGGGGGAAGGAGCCAGTGAACACCAGATAATCCTAAATCTTTCTTTAGATGTGCCCAGTCTCCTGCGGAGCCGTCTATTCCCCATGGTCCTTACGGAGTCCCCAGCATCCACTAGGACGTCAGAGAAAAATAGTTGTTTTTTTCCTTTTACCTCTAGGATTTAGTTAAAATCTGCTTGCTAGTTTAGGATAGCCATTGAAATGTTAATTAACCTGTCCCACTACCCTCTTGAACAGGCATATGAACCTCTGTTGATATGCAAATTAGAGACTTTGAAGGAAATGCATTCATTCAGTAGGTGTGTACTGTGTGGGAGTTCTATGAGAGTCAAGTGGTATATATATTACATAAATATATATTATATATAATATTATTATAATTGTGTGTATATTTATATCAGTGTATTTCTGCAGGATAGCTATCCAATCTGAATCATATCATTTAAATTATTGATTATTGCTAGATTCATTATAGATCTGTGTGAAATAGGATACGTTTGTTGCTATATAGTTAAACATAAAACAGTATTTTAAGGAAGTAAGTGTAAAGCACAAACGCAGTCTGGCCTGGTTGTAAAGGTTTATACAGAAAGAAACTGTGTTGTGTTAAGTGAGTGATTATAGTTAGTATTGCTCACATTTATAGAAGTTGTGTGAGTTGTTTTATTGCGGATGCAGGGTTTTGTACACGTGTCTCGGACAAAGTACAGGACTGCGCACGCAGCGTAAGAGACACGCACGGTCGCGTGTGTATGCAAAGTGTGTAAGAGTTGGGCATTAAGTACAAATTATACAATAGTGTCGTTTAGTTCAAAGGTGGGATAGTAGACATTTAATACAATAGCACATAACTATCAGATTTCAAAAGCAGGTTACTCTAAATTTAGTTTAAAAACTGTATTGCCTCTGGGGTAAAGCTGCCTATCTGAATGAATTGAAATTTTCTGTACAGAAAAACCAAAGTGTATTTGTGCGAGTGAAAGCGGACAGAGTGGAACTGAACCCAGAAACTGAAGTGGTCTAAGTGGTCTGAAGTGGTCTAAAGTGGTAACACTGGGTTAGTAGAGGCCCGGTGGCGTAGGGTTCGCTACCCTGCGTTATTAGGAACTGAAGTGGTCTGAAGTGATCCCATACAACTAAAGTGATCTGGAGTGGTCTAGGTTAGGTGGTCTACAGCAATCATAGGGCATATAGATAACTAGTATCTATAGGCTGTGCTATTGCATCGCATGTCCGTGTGTTCTGCACAGCACAACGTGATACCATTGTGTCATATGCGCTGTGGGAGAGCATACGCAGACGTGATTGCATAGACAAAGGGGTTTTTTCTTTGATAACGTCGGGAAATCTCCCTGGTGAGCTTCACTGGAAAGGGTGAAGGATAGTTATCTAATTTCTCTGTTTTTCACCCTACAAACAATTCCAGTTGAAAGATACCGAAAAGGAATTTCTCTGACATCCTAGTGGATGCTGGGGACTCCGTCAGGACCATGGGGATTAGCGGCTCCGCAGGAGACAGGGCACAAAATTTCAAAGTTTGACCACTAGGTGGTGTGTACTGGCTCCTCCCCCTATGACCCTCCTCCAAGCCTCAGTTAGGTTTTTGTGCCCGTCCGAGCAGGGTGCAATCTAGGTGGCTCTCCTAAAGAGCTGCTTAGAAAAAGTTTGTTAGGTTTTTTATTTTACAGTGAGTCCTGCTGGCAAGAGGCTCACTGCAACGAGGGACCTAGGGGAGAAGAAGTGAACTCACCTGCGTGCAGGATGGATTGGCTTCTTAGGCTACTGGACACCATTAGCTCCAGAGGGACGATCACAGGTACAGCCTGGATGGGTCACCGGAGCCGCGCCGCTGACCCCCTTGCAGATGCCGAAGTAAGAAGAGGTCCAGAAACCGGCGGCTGAAGGCTTTTCAGTCTTCATGAGGTAGCGCACAGCACTGCAGCTGTGCGCCATTGCGCTCAAGCACACTTCACACCGGCGGTCACTGAGGGTGCAGGGCGCTGGGGGGGGCGCCCTGGGCAGCAATGTTAATACCTTTCTGGCTAAAAAGAATACATCACATATAGTCCATGAGGCTATATGGATGTATTTCACCCCTGCCAGGTCTCAGAAAAACCGGGAGAAGAGCCCGCCGGAATAGGGGGCGGGGCCTATCTCCTCAGCACACAGCGCCATTTTCCTACACAGCTCTGCTGCTAGGAAGGCTCCCAGGCTCTCCCCTGCACTGCACTACAGAAACAGGGTAAAAAACAGAGAGGGGGGGCATTTTTTGGCGATATTATATATATTTAAGCAGCTATAAGGAAACAACACTTATATAAGGTTGTTCCTATATAATTATAGCGCTTTGGTGTGTGCTGGCAAACTCTCCCTCTGTCTCCCCAAAGGGCTAGTGGGGTCCTGTCTTCTATCAGAGCATTCCCTGTGTGTCTGCTGTGTGTCGGTACGTGTGTGTCGACATGTATGAGGACGATGTTGGTGTGGAGGCGGAGCAATTGCCGGTAATGGTGATGTCACCCCCTAGGGAGTCGACACCGGAATGGATGGCTTTGTTTATGGAATTACGTGATAATGTCAGCACGCTGCAAAAGTCGGTTGACGACATGAGACGACCGGCAAACCAGTTAGTACCTGTACAGGCGTCTCAAACACCGTCAGGGGCTGTAAAACGCCCTTTGCCTCAGTCGGTCGACACAGACCCAGACACGGACACCGAATCTAGTGTCGACGGTGAACAAACGAACGTATTTTCCAGTAGGGCCACACGTTATATGATCACGGCAATGAAGGAGGCTTTGCATATCTCTGATACTGCAAGTACCACAAAAAGGGGTAATATGTGGGGTCTGAAAAAACTACCTGTAGTTTTTCCTGAATCAGAGGAATTGAATGACGTGTGTGATGAAGCGTGGGTTACCCCTGATAAAAAACTGCTAATTTCAAAGAAGTTATTGGCGTTATACCCTTTCCCGCCAGAGGTTAGGGCGCGCTGGGAAACACCCCCTAGGGTGGACAAGGCGCTCACACGTTTATCCAAACAAGTGGCGTTACCGTCTCCTGATACGGCCGCCCTCAAGGATCCAGCTGATAGGAGGCTGGAAAATACTCTAAAAAGTATATACACACATACTGGTGTTATACTGCGACCAGCAATCGCCTCAGCCTGGATGTGCAGTGCTGGGGTGGCTTGGTCGGATTCCCTGACTGAAAATATTGATACCCTGGATAGGGACAGTATTTTATTGACTATAGAGCAATTAAAGGATGCATTCCTTTATATGCGAGATGCACAGAGGGATATCTGCACTCTGGCATCAAGAGTAAGTGCGATGTCCATATCTGCCAGAAGAAGTCTATGGACACGACAGTGGTCAGGCGATGCGGATTCCAAACGGCATATGGAAGTATTGCCGTATAAAGGGGAGGAATTATTTGGGGTCGGTCTATCGGATTTGGTAGCCACGGCAACAGCCGGGAAGTCCACCTTTTTACCTCAAGTCCCCTCCCAGCAGAAAAAGACGCAGTCTTTTCAGCCGCAGTCCTTTCGTTCCTATAAGAACAAGCGAGCAAAAGGACATTCATATTTGCCCCGAGGCAAAGGAAAGGGTAAGAGACTGCAGCAAGCAGCCCCTTCCCAGGAGCAGAAGTCCTCCCCGGCTTCTGCAAAGGCCTCAGCATGACGCTGGGACCTTACAAGCGGACTCAGGGGCGGTGGGGGGTCGCCTCAAGAATTTCAGCGCACAGTGGGCTCACTCGCAGGTGGACCCCTGGATCCTGCAGGTAGTATCTCAGGGTTACAGGTTGGAATTCGAGAAGTCTCCCCCTCGCCGGTTCCTAAAATCTGCTTTGCCAACGTCTCCCTCAGACAGGGCGACGGTATTGGAAGCCATTCACAAGCTGTGTTCTCAGCAGGTGATAATCAAGGTACCCCTTCTACAACAGGGAAAGGGGTATTACTCCACGCTATTTGTGGTACCGAAGCCGGACGGCTCGGTAAGACCTATTCTAAATCTGAAATCTCTGAACCTGTACATACAAAAATTCAAGTTCAAGATGGAGCAGTGATAGCGAATCTGGAAGAAGGGGATTTTATGGTGTCCTTGGACATCAAGGATGCTTACCTTCATGTCCCAATTTGCCCTTCACACCAAGGGTACCTCAGGTTCGTGGTACAAAACTGTCATTATCAGTTTCAGACGCGGCCGTTTGGATTGTCCACGGCACCCAGGGTCTTTACCAAGGTAAAGGCCGAAATGATGATCCTTCTTCGAAGAGAAGGCGTATTAATTATCCCTTACTTGGACGATCTCCTGATAAGGGCAAGATCCAGAGAACAGCTGGAGGTCGGAGTAGCACTAACTCAAGTAGTGCTCCAACAGCACGGGTGGATTCTGAATTTTCCAAAATCCCAACTGATCCCGACGACACGTCTGCTGTTCCTAGGGATGATTCTGGACACTGTTCAGAAAAAGGTATTTCTTCCGGAGGAGAAAGCCAGGGAGTTATCCGAACTCGTCAGGAACCTCCTAAAACCAGGGACAGTGTCTGTGCATCAATGCACAAGAGTCCTGGAAAAAAGGGTCTCTCTGCTATGGTGGTTGCAGAGTGCTCATCTGTTAGAGGGCCGCAGATTCGGCATACAGAACTGGGTCCTAGTGACCACGGATGCCAGCCTGAGAGGCTGGGGAGCGGTCACACAAGGAAGAAACTTCCAGGGCGTGTGGTCAAGCCTGGAAACGTCTCTTCACATAAATATACTGGAACTAAGAGCAATCTACAATGCTCTAAGCCTGGCAAACCCTCTGCTTCAGGGTCAGCCGGTGTTGATCCAGTCGGACAACATCACGGCAGTCGCCCACGTAAACAGACAGGGCGGCACAAGAAGCAGGAGGGCAATGGCAGAGGCTGCAAGGATTCTTCGCTGGGCGGAAAATCATGTGATAGCACTGTCAGCAGTGTTCATCCCGGGAAGGGACAACTGGGAAGCAGACTTCCTCAGCAGACACGATCTTCACCCGGGAGAGTGGGGACTTCATCCAGAAGTCTTCCACATGATTGTAGTCCATTGGGAAAGACCAATGGTGGACATGATGGCGTCCCGCCTCAACAAAAAACTGGACAGGTATTGCGCCAGGTCAAGAGACCCTCAGGCAATAGCTGTGGACGCTCTGGTAACACCATGGGTGTACCAGTCAGTGTATGTGTTTCCTCCTCTGCCTCTCATACCCAAGGTACTGAGAATTATACGGCAAAGGGGAGTAAGAACGATACTAGTGGCTCCGGACTGGCCAAGAAGGACTTGGTACCCGGAACTTCAGGAGATGCTCACGGAAGATCCGTGGCCTCTACCTCTAAGAAGGGATCTGCTTCAGCAGGGACCGTGTCTATTCCAAGACTTACCGCGGCTGCGTTTGACGGCATGGCGGTTGAACGCCGGATCCTAAGGGAAAAAGGCATTCCGGAAGAGGTCATCCCTACCCTGGTCAAAGCCAGGAAGGAGGTGACTGCACAACATTATCACCGCATTTGGAGAAAATATGTTGCATGGTGTGAGGCCAGGAAGGCCCCGACAGAGGAATTTCAACTGGGTCGATTCCTACATTTCCTGCAAACAGGATTATCTATGGGCCTCAAATTGGGGTCCATTAAGGTTCAAATTTCGGCCCTGTCGATTTTCTTCCAGAAAGAATTGGCTTCAGTTCCTGAAGTCCAGACTTTTGTAAAAGGAGTACTACATATACAGCCCCCGGTTGTGCCCCCAGTGGCACCGTGGGATCTCAATGTAGTTTTGGATTGTCTCAAATCCCATTGGTTTGAGCCACTCAAATCGGTAGATTTGAAATATCTTACATGGAAAGTAACCATGCTACTGGCCCTGGCTTCAGCCAGGAGAGTGTCGGAATTGGCGGCTTTATCGTATAAAAGCCCGTATCTGATTTTCCATTCGGACAGGGCAGAATTGAGGACGCGTCCTCATTTTCTGCCTAAGGTGGTATCAGCGTTTCACCTGAACCAGCCTATTGTGGTGCCTGCGGCTACTAGCGATTTGGAGGATTCCAAGTTGCTGGACGTTGTCAGAGCATTGAAAATATATATTTCAAGGACGGCTGGAGACAGAAAATCTGACTCGCTGTTTATACTGTATGCACCCAACAAGCTGGGTGCTCCTGCTTCTAAGCAGACGATTGCTCGTTGGATTTGTAGCACAATTCAACTGGCACATTCTGTGGCAGGCCTGCCACAGCCTAAATCTGTCAATGCCCACTCCACAAGGAAGGTGGGCTCATCTTGGGCGGCTGCCCGAGGGGTCTCGGCATTACAACTCTGCCGAGCAGCTACGTGGTCAGGGGAGAACACGTTTGTAAAATTCTACAAATTTGATACCCTGGCTAAGGAGGACCTGGAGTTCTCTCATTCGGTGCTGCAGAGTCATCCGCACTCTCCCGCCCGTTTGGGAGCTTTGGTATAATCCCCATGGTCCTGACGGAGTCCCCAGCATCCACTAGGACGTCAGAGAAAATAAGAATTTACTCACCGGTAATTCTATTTCTCGTAGTCCGTAGTGGTCCGTAGTGGGCGCCCATCCCAAGTGCGGATTGTCTGCAATACTTGTACATAGTTATTGTTACAAAAAAATCGGGTTGTTTATTGTTGTGAGCCATCTTTTCAGTGGCTCCTACGTTATCATACTGTTAACTGGGTTCAGATCACAAGTTGTACGGTGTGATTGGTGTGGCTGGTATGAGTCTTACCCGGGATTCAAAATCCTTCCTTATTGTGTACGCTCGTCCGGGCACAGTATCCTAACTGAGGCTTGGAGGAGGGTCATAGGGGGAGGAGCCAGTACACACCACCTAGTGGTCAAACTTTTAAATTTTGTGCCCTGTCTCCTGCGGAGCCGCTAATCCCCATGGTCCTGACGGAGTCCCCAGCATCCACTACGGACTACGAGAAATAGAATTACCGGTGAGTAAATTCTTATTTTTTCGCTGCCTCTCTCAGGAAAATATTCCAAACAGAACTTCCACCGAAAGAAATTACGGTGTTGTAAGGTCTGATAGGAGCCCTAAGTTGGGTACATTGCCTTCGCTATCAACAGTGTATGGTAGTACTGGCCAACGTGGGTGGTGAGCGGGTGAAGAGCGCTCGGAGAACTTTCACCGTCACCTTATATTGAGTATTTTGGTGTTTGTGGGAAAAGGCCCACAATTATGGGAGCCAGTTGCTCAAGTAAGGGACGTTTAACCAGGGTTCAGGTTGAAGAGTCGCGGCCCAGGGGGTCCGCAAAGTTTAAAGGAATAAGTATTATGTGTGGGAAATATGGTCCACACGCTGAAGACTTTTTGTCTGAATGGGAACGTATGACTGACAAAGATAGGGTACCATTCCCTAAGGTGGGCAGCTTTGAATCAGAGGTATTGCAGAACTTAAGGATAAGAATATGTCTGATAAAATCCCGAAAACAAAGGGTCAGACATACAAAGTGTTTTAATCTGTGGCAGCAAGAGGGGTTGGTGAGTTTGATCCTAAGGTATTGCAGGTGGTATGTTTAACCAAAGTCATATAAGACAAGAATGGAAATATAAGAACTGTTTGAACTTGTAGCAACAATAAATAAGTAAAAAGAAAAAAAAAAGAGAATGAAAGTACACAGCCATATGTAGATGTGGAAGCAGTTACGGCCAGCATACAAACTATAGAAAATAATAAAAATATTAAAAATATCACTGTAACCTATATATGTACTAATGAATGTTGATGTTTTATTTAGGAGGAGAAGGTGACCTGATCGTTTTCAGCCATTTCTCATGCACCCAGAGGAGTAGCCAACCGGTAAAAGAAGAGCAGTAGCCTGTGGGGGAAGTGGCTGAGACCAGTGGAACAGGTAAGTATGGTATCATTCATGTACATATATAGTAAAATAAAATAAAAATAAAAAATAAAAATCAAGAAAGTAACGTCAGAAATGGAGAAAAACCTTCTCCGCACATTAGTATTTGGCAGTAGGAAAGCGGACAAGGTAAGCCCAGGGTATTTCTTTCAGTTACCATATAAGAAGTATTCATTCCTAGTAATGCCCCTAGTAAAGATGAGCTTGGAAATGTTTGTTGAACCATGTACAGACCCTTAATACGGGATGAGAAGGATTGAATTAAATACTTCGCATGACCTAGAAGCTTGTTAAACTTTTTTTTGTTTTTGATTCTTGCAGTAATAGAAAACTCTCCATCTGGATAAGACCACTGGTAAACACTAATTCGGCAAATGGGAGGTGGCTGTCTCTGTGCAAATGGACGGGCTCAATAAGGCATTGAGTGTCAGGGTGCAGACTTCTTTGCAAAATTGGAAAGGGGTCACAGTAGCTAATCTTAGATAGTGTGCTATTGAACATCACAAGAATAGTGCTAGGCGCAGAGAACAACAGGTGGAGAGGTTGAGGACGGTAAGTATACTGGCACATACAAGAAAGACCCATCAGTCCAAACCCCAGATCCCTAATGGTCAATAATATGTTACACTTGTAGGAAGGAAGGGCATTTTGCCAGAGATTGTAGGAGTAGTAGGACACATAGTCAATATAGATCCCCTAGACAGAAAACACAAGTCACATTATTAAACACATAGATGGGACCAAGGGACATATAGTAAGGAATCATAAGCCATATAGAAAACACAGATTCGGCTAATGGGAAGAACAAAATAAATTCAACATTACCCTTTGACAAAACTTGAAGACTAATGTCGCATTCTGCTGTTCTAGATGCATGTCCATCACAGGTAGAGGAAATTAACTCACAGATACCGGGTTCCCTATGAACTTAGGATGGACAGGACACTGGATTGATGGCTGGAATAGTCCCAGTAGAGATAAGACACACAGAATTTTTTTTTAAGGGGTATAGACCAAGTAGAGAATCACTTCCCCGTAGTGCCCAATCCAGTTGTCAAATTTTTATAAAATCTTCTTCACCTCTACAAACTCATCTGTCACCAACCTCTATTCTGTTTCTCTACAGTTTCCTCTTCATCTTTTGCGTTCACACAGGGTAGTACAATACATGGACCCAAGTACAGTTCAAACTCCACATGCCTAGGTCCTTCAGAGTTCTGCCCGAACCCAGTATATCTCAACAGCACGATAACACCAGTATTACTGCAGTGTGCCTTGTCATGCACAAAGGGTGGAGAATGGGAATACTGTAAAGGGAAATTTTGTATAGACACTGATATGCCTGTTGGTGAATGGCAAACCTGACATTTTCTTTTTCATTTTCTTCTTCTTTCTCTCCTCCAGAGATGTTTCTTTTTTTTTTTTTTTTTTTTGAGTTATGCTCATGGTACTCTACATTGCAAACACACGATAGTTAAATTAAGATACCAAAAATTGTGTTCCCTACAGGAAAAGGCAGCCTGGAGGACAAAGGGGTATGGCCAGGAGTCCTCAGGACTGTGGGCATGTGGACACGGTAGCCAGTAGCCCCCAGAGCATACCTTCCAAGTCTAGCTGAGGTGGCACACGGTCTGACTCATCTAGGCAAAGAGGGTATGTACTGGCTGATGAGAGCCTACTGGTGTGCGCCAGGATTCTATTCTTATACAGGTAAGAGAGCAATGACCTGTCTTGCTTACTTGAGGAAGAATATTGGTAAAGCAATACCAACAGAGCCATCCCATATCCCTCCTGCAGACAGATCTTTTAAGGAAATACAAATCGACTTCGTACAGTTAACACCCTTTAGGAATTATTGTTATGTATTGGTGTGCACTGATGTTTTCTCAAACTGGGTGGAGGCATTTCCTGCCGCCACGGATGCTTCTGTGTTTACCGCAAAGAAAAATTGTGCAGAAATTTGTGTGTAGATAATGGTACCCCTAGAAGTAGGAGCAAAGCTTGAAATTGTACTATTCTGATCATAGATACTGCCACTAGTATTATGTAGCTTCGGAACCACTCCCAGATCTTCACTTAACGAATCACCCTCTTCGAAATTTGTTTTTGTTTTGGTATTTGTGTCTTTTTGGTTATTTTTGGAAGACAACCTCATGTCATGATTGATCCGCACAATGATCAGAAATACACCAATGAGGTGACAGTACAGTACCTTATTGAGATGAGCCAGCATTTGAGAACTTGACAAAAGAACTTGAAACTGTTGATTGCTGGTATGCTAAATACTAACTGTCTTGATTGTGAACCAAGAGACTGTGTGATTGTTCTTACGCTCAGGTTGCCTAATAGACAGGTGGGAAGGACCATACCAAGTTTTGGTGACAGCACTATCCCAGTGAAAGTAGCCGAGAGAGACTTGGGGCCACGATTCCCATTGCAGGAAAGTCGTTAGTCCGGAAATGGAACTCGTAAATGGAGTGAGTTCGCAAAAGTATCACCAGAGATTCTATTCCGTGAAGACTGAGAGGCGGCACTGTTGAACTCTACCTGAGCGTACTAAAGGATTGCAGAAATACCAGTCATTGTAATTGATTTGTTATGAACAAGAGCTGTTTTGTTCTATTTCTCTTTTCTCTCTTTCCCGCTGACATTTTCTTTCAGGATATTCTATTTTTGCAAGGTTTTTTTTTTATGAGGAGTCGAGTGTGGGACTGGAAATGGTTCTGGAGGAAGGAGTGATTTCCTTATAGGATCCCAGGATTAGCCAATCAGTTTGTTAAAATCAAAGAAAAATCAAAGGTCGAGTAGTTATGGAGTTCAGAGGTAATCAGGAACAATCAGACAATGGCTATTCACACATTGCAGATAAAGAGCTCATTGATATATGTGGAAGAAAGGTTTATGAGTGGCTCTCCCCGAACTCCGAAGGTTTATGTTATTTAGGAAGGACACTACTTATAACCCTTGTTCAATTATTAAACAGACCTAGCATACGTTCCAGAAATGGAAACAATGTTCAGAGAATGATAGGAATATGTAGATCATGAAAATTTTATATGTCACTGTCACGATTTGTTTGTGTCTTTTTCATCTACCCAGCAGAACCTCAATCGAATCCAAACATCAGTGTACAAAGACGTAGGTACATGTATGTGTGAAATGTTCGTCGCAAATCAGACATTATAGGCCAAAGCACTGTCCCAGCATACTCTATAGGCTGAATGTTGTCCCACACCAAACCAGTGGTCCCGTGACTGCCGAGTGCATATAGAGGATGTCTCGTCCTCCTCCCTGTCTTCCCCAAACATAGTCAAGTGTCTGATTTGCGAAATGCATACATACTTGTGTCTAGGTCACCGATTATGGTATGAAATATTTTTTCTTACGTTAATAATTGATGGCAGTTATTGTTTACTGCCAAAGGGTGGACTGTCGAAGTCAAAAATATTATATAAAGAGAACATACAAACTACACACACGAGTCGCTATACTTGCAAATACGCGCAGCGAGCACAGCAATATATGGTAACACACGCATTTACACGGACATGCCACAGAGACGGATTCGACACCTATTTCATACAGTACATAATTATAATATAATTATAATTATAATAATATCAAGCGCCAGACATCATGATGATTTAAAATGATATATAATGAAGTAATGTCATGTATGTGTATTAGTTGAACGAAACCAGATACACCTGTCACGTTTGGTATTGAAGCAAGCAGATTGGTGTGTAGATTCATTTGATACTTGTTATTAAGTTGTAGGACATTGCAACAAATAGTTATGATTACATGTATAAAAGCTAAAATCACTTTTATTAGAACAATAGATGTTCCAAACAGGTAGTGGACAGGAAGCTCAGGCCAGCCCCTTTGGATGTCTTCAAGGCTAAACCTGATTAGCATATACAAAGAGACTAGTGACTCATCATAAATGAGAGTAAGTTCCCTCCCCCAACTAGAGAACACATTGCTGATCACACAGGAGTCAGTTCCTGTTTTGGTCTCAAGAGTTGCTGATCGGTCCCAGACAATGATGGAGTTCTTGCATGATTTTACAGAGAGAGAGAGAGTGAGTCATATGGAGGGACAAATTTATATGAGAAAGATATGGTAATTGTATCGCTGGCCTGTAACTGTATGTAACTGTAACTGTATGTTTTAACTGCTTACTGTGTGAGTGTAACCATGTAACTATAGGTATACTGTACTTTGTAATATATTGAATCCATATCCTTTTAATAACAAATATATACATCAATGAGCTTTGGAACTCAGATAGTGTGTGGGTGTATTGTTTTCTCTTATGGGATACAGTGTTTTGTGATGTACAGTGCACTTTTATCGTATATGGTAATAAGATGCGCCTGGCGTCTGTAGTATATATATTAGAGCGGGCATTTTAAATATTTGTGAGAAAGCAATTCGGCATTCACAAGACGCTCATCAGTTTTTTTATATTTTTTATTGTTTTGTGTAACACACAGTCTTGTTATGTCGTCACATTAAATGTACATGTTGTTAGAATATTTCACAGAAGTTATCTCAGAGGACATGAAATAGAACATGTCAACACATATTTTTAAGAAATGAATTAAAAGTTAATTTTTATCCTAATATACTACTTAGTGCACCAGAAACAGATCCTTTTCCTTTTTTCCTCTTATATCCTAAATGTACTCTTACATGATCTGTGGTAGCACCCCCACAAACTGTACGATTATTTGACACAGTATCAAGATTTGTGGTTTCCGGTCAATATTGATCCATAGATATTTATACAAGATAGACACAACAATTCCAGTGCAACAGTTCCCCTCCTTTCCCTTTTATTGTAATTTATACTCCAGAATAAAATGGTACCTCACCTGAGTGATGTCTATTGTGTGCAACAAGAGCTGATTTATTTATCAGAGTATGGAAATGGCCTCTCTCCTGTGTGACTTCGCTGATGTCTAACAAGGTGTGATTTGTGTGCAAAACATTTCCCACACTCAGAACATGGAAATGGCTTCTCACCTGTGTGACTTCTCTGATGTATAACAAGTGTTGATTTCTGGGTAAAACATTTCCCACACTCAGAGCAAGAAAATGGCTTCTCACCTGTGTGACTTCTCTGATGTTTAACAAATTCCGATTTCTCGGTAAAACATTTCCCACACTCAGAGCAAGAAAATGGCTTCTCACCTGTGTGACGTCTGTGATGTGTAACAAGTGTTGATACCTGTGTAAAACGTTTTCCACACTCAGAGCAAAAATATGGTTTCTCACCTGTGTGACTTCGCTGATGTGTAACAAGTTGTGATTTGTATGTAAAACATTTTCCGCACTCAGAACATTGAAATGGCTTCTCACCTGTGTGACTGCGCTGATGTTGAACAAGATGTGATTTGTATGTAAAACATTTCCAGCACTCAGAACATGGAAATGGCTTCTCACCTGTGTGACTTCGCTGATGTTGAACAAGATTTGATTTCTGTGTACAACATTTCCCACACACAGAACATGGAAATGGCTTCTCACCTGTGTGACTTCGCTGATGTAGAACAAGATATGATTTCTGTGTAAAACATTTCCCGCACTCAGAACAAGGAAATGGCTTCTCACCTGTGTGACTTCGCTGATGTGTAACAAGATGTGATTTCTGGGTAAAACATTTCCCACACTCAGAACATGGAAATGGCCTTTCACCTGCCATACCTGTCTGTGGCTTTGTGTTCTGTGTAAAACATTTGGCATCTGTAGAACAGGGAAACTCTGTATCTACTCTCGGAGCTGTAACAAATGCACCAATATCAGAGTTATCAGGAGAACATTCCCCAGGATCAGAGGGATCAGCTGATAGAGCTGGATGTATAATTGGGGTAATGGGATTATCTCCTGGAGAATCCTGTCTACTGTCATTATCTTTTATTTCACAATCCGGGGATAACATTAGATGTCCTTCTGAGATATTCCTGCTTGTGTGTCCATCTGCTGGAAATAAAATACATTATGGAAAAGTGACATTTTCTGTAACAATATTAATCTTGTAATCAATAGGAGAAGATTACTTTCTTAGGGTGAGAATCAAATTATATATCACGCCCAATTTCCTTGCTAAAATGATCTCCGTTATCGCACATACTGCGCCCATAGTAATCAGGTTTAGCTGTGTTAAAGGTTGGGTGCCTCGCTACTCCGGGGTAGCGAGCTGAAATAATGATACAACGTCCCTGAGGGCAGAAGCAGAACGGGTGTGAAAAGGGGTGAAAAGAATTGAATCCCGCCCTTAATTGTAAATGTGTGTAATAAAACATAACTTTTAATGAAGACTTTATAATATTGTGTCTCAGACTATCATTGTGTCCACCCTCCTGAGAACACTCACAATAACAAATGTAATATTATAATAAGACTTAGATATCTCTCTCTCTTGTACTGGTAACTAACCATGAAGTATAAATGGAGATGTAATCACTCGCCAAGTCCTATGTCAGCACCAATGTAAAACAATGGATGGGAAACATATCGTATGAATTGGAGATTCTAGATGAACAATAACATCAGTCATATGAGCTGATGGATCAGAGAAAAGGAGAGTTATGGTGGACTTACCATGGTTAACGCTCTTTCTGCGAGGTACACTGGGTTCCACAGGGAAACTTTGGGGTATAGAGTGGATCTTGAGCCAGAGGCACCAACAGGCTAACGCTTTAGCTGTCCCAGGATGCATTGGGGCCTTCTCTATAACCCCACCTCCAGGCACTGAGAGCTCAGTTTCGTTAACCAGTCCAATGTAGGAGCAGGTAAGAGAGAAGGCAGATGCTAGTCACATAGAACCACATTCTCATTACAGGAGAAGGGACCATTGGCTAATGCCATACAAACAGCCCTGTGGAACCCAATGTACCTCGCAGAAAGAGAGCGTTAACCATGGTAAGTCTACCATCTCCTTTTCTGAAGCATGGTACACTGTATTCCACAGGGAAACATCAGGGATGTCCTAAAGCAGTTCCTCAAGGGAGGGGTCACATCTTAGCATGTTTGAGAACCTGGCGTCCAAAGGAAGCATCCCGGGAGGCGGAAGTATTAAAGACATAGAACCTAATGAACGTGTTCTCCGAGGACAATGTAGCCGCCTTGCACAATTGTTCTGGGGACGCACCACCCAAGAAGGTCCAACCGCACGAGTAGAATGGGCTTTAATAGCAGTAGGAGCTGAGAGTCCAGCCTGCGCATAAGCTTGTGCAACCACCATTCTAATCCATCCGGCTAAGGTTTACTTATTCGCAGGCCAGCCACGTTTTAGGAAACCAAACAGTACAAAAAGGGTATCTGACCTCCTGATGGAGGCAGTCCTCTCCATGTAGATACAGAGAGCCCTTACCACACCCAAAGACCGCACTTTGGAGGACAATTCAGAAGAGATAAAGGCCGGAACCACAATCTCTTGGTTAAGGTGAAACGATGACATCATCTTAGGTAAATAACTGGGACGAGTTCGTAGAATTGCCCGGTCACGATGAAATATCAGAAAGGGTGGACGACAGGGCAATGCGCCTAAGTCTGACACCATTCTAGCAGAGGCAATAGCCAGTAGAAACAGGACATTGGCCGTGAGCCATTTAAGGTCCGCCAACTCAAGAGGCTCAAATGGAGACTCTTGCAGGGCATTCAGGACAACAGTCAGATTCCGTAGAGCCACAGGAGGGACATAGGGAGGCTAAATCCATAACACACCCTGAGTGAATGTATGAACGTCAGGTATAGACGCAATCTTTCTCTGAAACCATATGTGAACTTTGAGGGAAGCCAGACGAAGATCAAAGTCCAGGCCTCGTTGCAGAAAATAGGATTTTAATTACCTACTGGTAAATCCTTTTCTTTGGCTCCTAGTGGACCTGTCTATATCCCATGGTACTAAATGGATCCCCAATATCCTCTACGGACTACAAGAAAAGGAATTACCAATAGGTAATTAAAATCCTATTTTCTCTTATGTCCTAGAGGATATTGGGGATCCATTTAGTACCATGGGGAAGTACCAAAGCTCCCAAACCGGGTGGGAGAGTGCTGAGGGTCCTGCAGAACTGACTGACCAAACTGAAGGTGCTCAGAGGCCAAGGTATCGAACTTATAGAACTTTGCAAACGTGTTCAAAACTGACCAAGAAGCTGCTTGGCAGAGCTGTAATGCCGAGACACCGCGGGCAGCCGCCCAAGAAGAACCCAGTGATCTAGTCGAGTGGGCCTGTACAGATTTTGGAGTCGCCAATCCTGCCAGGAATAAGCATGCTGGATAGTGAGCCTGATCCAACGTGCAATAGACTGCTTTGAAGCAGGACACCCAATCCTTTTGGGATCGTAAAGAACAAACAGCGAGTCCGATTTCCTGTGACAAGCTGTTCTCTTCACATACACCTTCAAAGCCCTCACAACATCCAAAGACTTTGAAGTAATAGAGGTGTTGGTCACAACCGGAACCACAATTGGTTGGTTGATGTAAAACGCCGACACCACCTTAGGAAGAAATTGTTGACGAGTCCTGAGTTCAGCTCTATCCTCATGGAAGATTAAATAGGGGCTCTTGTAAGACAACGTCCCCAGCTCTGACACAAGTTTTGCAGAAGCCAAGGCCAACAGTGTGACGGCTTTCCAGGTAGGCCTGGTGTGCAGAAGCCCTTTCAAGAACTTCTGGACCTCAGGAGAGAGACGCCAATTGTTTCTGAAAGAAAATGGACAAGGCCGAAATCTGGACTTTTACGGAGCCCAGACGTAGGCCCACATCCGACTGCAGAAACATCAGGAAACGTCCCAGATAAAATTAAATTCCACCGCAGAATATTTTCTGCTCTCACACCAAGAGATGTATTTCTTCCAAATACAGTGGTAATGTTTAGACGGGATGACCGTGTCAGGAATGCCTCTCCTGGATAGAATCAGCTGTTCAACCTCCATGCCATCAAACGTAGCCGTGTTAAGTCTTGATAGACAAACGGCCCCTGTTACAGGAGATCCTCGTGAAGAGGTAGAGGCCACGGATCTTCCAGGAGCATCCCCAGAAGGTCCGCGTACCAGGCCCTTCTTGGCTAGTCCGGAGCAATGAGAATTGCTTTAACTTTTTCCCTTTATATTCTTTTGAGAATTCTTGGGATCAGCGGAAGTGAAGAGAACATGTACACCATCTGATAGACCCATGGAGTTGTCAGAGCGTCCACTGCCACTGTCTGTGGGTCTCTCGACCTGGAACAATACTGCTTGAGTTTCTTGTTGAGACGAGAGGCCATCATGTCGATTTGTGGACATCCCCATCGACGTGTCAAGCACCTGAACACCTCCGGGTGAAGGCCCCACTCCCCCGGGTGCAGGTCGTGTCTGCTGAGGAAGTCTGCTTCCCAGTTGTCTACTCCCGCAATGAAGACCGCCGACAACGCCACAGCATGTTTTTCCGCCCAGAGGAGAATTCTTGATATCTCTGACATTGCTGCTCTGCTTTTCGTTCCGCCCTGTCAGTTTATGTACGTTACTGCTGTCACATTTCCTGACTAAACCTGAATTGCCAGATCTTGAAGAAAATATGAGGCCTGCAGAAAGGCGTTGTATACAGCCCTGAGTTCCAGAATGTTCCTGACTTGACCATCTTTCTTAAAACTGCACCCCCCCTGGTTGACCACTCCCCCAACCTCCGAGGCTTGCGTCTCTGGTTAGCAGAATCCAATTCTGAATCCCGAACCTTCGGCCCTCGATTAGGCAAGAAGTCTGTAGCCACCACAGAAGGGAGAGCCTGGCCTTTGGCGACAGACAGATCCTCTGGTGCACGTGAAGATGCGATCTGGACCATTTGTCCAACAGATCCACCTGGAAGGGCTTCGCATGAAACCTTATGCACTGAAGCGCCTTATAAGCCGCCACCATTTTAGATGCACCACTATCCGTGTTGGCTTCAGGACATCCTGAACCATCGAATAGATTACCAATGCCTTTTCCAATGGAAGGAACACCTTTTGCGACTCTGTGTCCAGTATCATTCCCAGGAATGGAAATCTCAGAGTTGGCACTAAATGAGATTTCGGGAGATTTAGAATCCAACCATGATCCAGGAGTAGTTTGGTTATGAGACCAATGCTGCTCAACAACCTTTCCATGGGCTGTGCTTTTTTTCAGGAGATCGTCCAGGTACGGAATTATGTACACTCCCTGCTTGCGAAGGAGAAACATTATCTCTGCCATCAACTTGGTGAACACCCTCAGTGTCATGGAGAGACCAAATGGCAGGGCCTGGAACTGGTAGTGACAGTCTTATAGTGCAAAGCGTAGATAAGCCTGGTGAGGTGGCCAGATCGGAATATGAAGGCACGCATCCTTGATATCCAGAGACACTAGGAATTCCCCCTCCTCCAGACCTGAGATCACCGCTCTCAGAGACTCCATCTTGAATTTGAACACTGGTAAGAACGGGTTCAACAATTTTAGATTCAAAATCAGTCTCACTGAACCATCCGGTTTCGGTACTACAAAGAAGTTGGAATAGCACACCTTGTTTTGCAGATGAGGTGGAACTGGAACAATGACCTGAGTCTGTACCAGTTTTTGAATGGCATCCTGTAAGGTTATACTTGCCTCTTGTGGAGCTGGTAAGCCTGATTTGAAGAATCTGTGAGGTGGAATCTCCTGAAACTCCAGTCTGTAGCCCCGGGAAATAAGATCTATGACCCAGGAATCCTGGCATGATGGTGTCCAGGGTGCACTACACAGAGTACATAATAGTGAGCTCCCTGAGGAAGAGGAACACTCTGCTGTACATGAAACACACTCTTTGCCTAACATATTGTAAATGTGACAACACACACACAGGAAAGGTTAAAAACCCAATTAACCCACTAAGAGCCCTTCCAGGGAGACACAGAGGTATTTGGAGCCAGCACACCGCACCCTAATCGCTAATGCCAAGCTTAGCCGCGTCGCAGACTAAGTTCCCAGATTGGGGATTTAGTACACTAATAGTCGCTCCCCGTGGTACCGCTGAGGTAATATGTAGTCACACTGGAGGAGCTGCACGTCCCTGTCGGTCAGCGTCTGTGTGAATTGCAGAGGGAAAATTGCACTGGTGAGCTGCTGGATCTACTCATTGTGAAGCCCCGCTCCTTCAATGGCACGTGGTCTTCACGCTTTTTTATACTGGCTGAGGTATTTTGTGCTTAAAGTGGAGACAGAACAGTTTTAAGGCTTAGTTTGCCAGTGTGGGTACTGTGTACAGTGTACTGAGACGCAGCTGTGTACTGAGTATGGAGACGCAATCCGCCCCGGTTAGAAGCCGTGCATCTCCGTACCCTCATGCCGCCATAATGGCCGGCGACCTGCTAACCGGGACGCTGGCTTAGTACTCACTACTCTTCTTACTTCTGGCTCTGTTAGGGGTGGCGGTGTGCTGTGGGAATGTACGCTCACCGTGGTGGGGCTTGCGAATAGTTCCCTCAGGAGCTAGTGTCCTGTCAGCGGGGAACGGGACCATTAACCCTTCAAGAGGTTGGGACAACTCCCCACTGTACAGGAGTCCCTGTACAGTGTCCACGCCAGCACGCACACAGTCCATCTCCCGAATACCACGCCGGGTCGCGATTTCAGTGGGTCTCGCTTTGGGAACTATCTTACCTGCTCCCAAAGATGTGGCCACGCGTTCCTGGAGAGCAGCGGCGAGTGTATGTGCCTGAGGAAGAGAACCGGAGCCTCCGCTGTGAGTACCCGGCAACCAGGGCGCGAGAGTATACAGCGCCGCCAGGGGAGGTGATGGAGCACGATATGTCAAACTGACATATAGAACTTCTAAGTGTCTATGCTGCGCCCCTTGAATTCTTCTTTCTTCAGAAAAGCTCTTTTCAGGGCTGCCCAGCGCAGCGCTCCCTGTTATCTGTGTGCACCAACTTACACACTGAGCTCCTGTGCACAGAGGCGGGGTTATATAGAGGAGGTGGTGCAATGCATCCTGGGAACAGTCAAAGCATTTAGCCCATTGGTGCCTCGGATCAAGATCCAACTCTACACCCCGATGTAATTCCCTGTGGAATCACAGTGTACCTGCAGAAAAGTGGTTTATATATAGACCGGCGTGTCCTAATAGTGACACTCTCAGGGCATGTAATACCATAGGCAGAGGTACTGCTAGCACACAGTATGGCTGCTGGTGACACACAGTGACATGATGTGAGGGGAGAGCAGGAGTATAATAGGGGCTGATGGCTCCTGATGTATGAGATACACCAGAGAGTGTGGGGAGGAGACTGGTCAGATCTCTGGGCTGGTAACACACAGTGACATGATGTGAGGAGGAGAGCAGGAGTATAATAGGGGCTGATGGCTCCTGATGTATGAGATACACCAGAGAGTGTGGGGAGGAGACTGGTCAGATCTCTGGGCTGGTAACACACAGTGACATGATGTGAGGGGGAGAGCAACAGTATAATAGGGGCTGATGGCTCCTGATGTATGAGAAATACCAGAGAGTGTCGGGAAAAGACTAGTCAGATCAATGGGCTGGTAACACACAGTGACGTGATGTGAGGGGAGAGCAGGAGTATAATAGGGGCTGATGGCTCCTGATGTATGAGATACACCAGAGAGTGTGGGGAGGAGACTGGTCAGTTCTCTGGGCTGGTAACACACAGTGACATGATGTGAGGAGGAGAGCAGGAGTATAATAGGGGCTGATGGCTCCTGATGTATGAGATACACCAGAGAGTGTGGGGAGGAGACTGGTCAGATCTCTGGGCTGGTAACACACAGTGACATGATGTGAGGGGGAGAGCAACAGTATAATAGGGGCTGATGGCTCCTGATGTATGAGAAATACCAGAGAGTGTCGGGAAAAGACTGGTCAGATCAATGGGCTGGTAACACACAGTGACATGATGTGAGGGGAGAGCAGGAGTAAAATAGGGGCTGATGTCTCCTGATGTATGAGATACACCAGTGAGTGTGGGGAGGAGACTGGTCAGATCTCTGGGCTGGTAACATACAGTGACATGATGTGAGGGGGAGAGCAGGAGTATAATAGGGGCTGATGGCTCCTGATGTATGAGATACACCAGAGAGTGTGGGGAGGAGACTGGTCAGATCTCTGGGCTGGTAACACACAGTGACATGATGTGAGGGGAGAGCAGGAGTATAATAGGGGCTGATGGCTCCTGATGTATGAGATACACCAGAGAGTGTGGGGAGGAGACTGGTCAGATCTCTGGGCTGGTAACATACAGTGACATGATGTGAGGGGGAGAGCTGGAGTATAATAGGGGCTGATGGCTCCTGATGTATGAGATACACCAGAGAGTGTGGGGAGGAGACTGGTCAGATCTCTGGGCTGGTAACACACAGTGACATGATGTGAGGGGGAGAGCAGGAGTATAATAGATGCTGATGGCTCCTGATTTATGAGATACACCAGAGAGTGTCGGGAAAAGACTGGTCAGATCAATGGGCTGGTAACACACAGTGACATGATGTGAGGGGGAGAGCAGGAGTATAATAGATGCTGATGGCTCCTGATTTATGTGATACACCAGAGAGTGTGGGGAGGAGACTGGTCAGATCTCTGGGCTGGTAACACACAGTGACATGATGTGAGGGGGAGTGCAGGAGTATAATAGGGGCTAAAGGCTCCTGATGTATGAGATACACCAGAGAGTGTGGGGAGGAGACTGGTGAGATCTCTGGGCTTGTAACAGTGACATGATGTGAGGGGGAGTGCAGGAGTATAATATGGGCCGATGGCTGTAGACTCCCCCACTGGGTAGATACATTTCCCTCAATAGTCTGTACTGACAGAGGAGGGTGTAAGATAAGAGATTGCTGTAGTGACTGAGCAAGGAGAATATGTGACTCTCTTCTGTAATAAGTGATTATTACTCACCTGTGCTGATATCTGTAGGGATCTCCTCCTCTTTACACTGCTGATCACCCCACACATACGCCTCTTCTTCTCCCTCTATATCTTCTGCTTTTATATCAGTCACATACGTCTCTTCTTCTCCCTCTATATCTTCTGCCTTTATATCAGTCACATACGTCTCTTCTTCTCCCTCTATATCTTCTGCCTTTATATCAGTCACATATGTCTCTTCTTCTCCCTCTGTATCTTCTGCCTTTATATCAGTCACATATGTATCTTCTTCTCCCTCTATATCTTCTGCCTTTATATCAGTCACATACGTCTCTTCTTCTCCCTCTATATCTTCTGCCTTTATATCAGTCACATACGCCTCTTCTTCTCCCTCTGTATCTTCTGCCTTTATATCAGTCACATACGTCTCTTCTTCCCCCTCTATATCTTCTGTCTTTATATCAGTCACATACGTCTCTTCTTCTCCCTCTGTATCTTCTGCCTTTATATCAGTCACATACATCTCTTCTTCTCCCTCTATATCTTCTGCCTTTATATCAGTCACATACGTCTCTTCTTCTCCCTCTGTATCTTCTGTTTTCATATCAGTCAGACGTTCAACCTAAAAAAACAAAACCACTATAATGACATTTACATACAGTCAGATTAAACGGAGGTGAAACAGTATAATATCAGTGTATAAGACACACAGCTTCTCTACAGATCACAGGGACAGTCACTTTGGTATATTGATGAGACCCTAAATCCCACCTACCTGATACTCCTGTGGGATCCTGTGATTCTCCTCTGTACAATCCTGGGAATACAGAGGACGGGGACATCTCTCTGGGGTATCTCTGTTACTGGGCCCATCTGTAGGAGACACACAGTGACTGAGTACAGTGTATATATGCGATTATCAGATGATGTATGTATATAGGGGGCTCCCATACCTGCTCTCCCCTGTACAATACATGACAGTCTCCTCTTACCCAGTGATGTGAGGGGCCGGTGATTCTCCATCATCACGTCCTTGTACAGACCCCTGTGTTCCTCTATATACTCCTCCTCCTGCATGGAGACATAGACAGTGACCTCCTGACACCTTATAGGAACCTGACACATACAGTGATACAGTCATCACCCAGACACATCCCCTGGTGTTACTGTATAATACCCCATTCCCAGCAGTCACCTCTCCAGTCATCACCCAGACACATCCCCTGGTGTTACTGTATAATGTCCCATTCCCAGCAGTCACCTCTCCAGTCATCACCCAGACACATCACCTGGTGTTACTGTATAATGTCCCATTCCCATCAGTCACCTCTCCAGTCATCACCCAGACACATCCCCTGGTGTTACTGTATAATGTCCCATTCCCAGCAGTCACCTCTCCAGTCATCACCCAGACACATCCCCCGGTGTTACTGTATAATGTCCCATTCCCAGCAGTCACCTCTCCAGTCATCACCCTGACACATCCCCTGGTGTTACTGTATAATGTCCCATTCCCAGCAGTCACCTCTCCAGTCATCACCCAGACACGTCCCCCGGTGTTACTGTATAATGTCCCATTCCCAGCAGTCACCTCTCCAGTCATCACCCAGACACATCCCCCGGTGTTACTGTATAAATGTCCCATTCCCAGCAGTCACCTCACCAGTTATCACCCAGACACGTCCCCCGGTGTTACTGTATAATGCCCCATTCCCAGCAGTCACCTCTCCAGTCATCACCCAGACACGTCCCCCGGTGTTACTGTATAATGTCCCATTCCCAGCAGTCACCTCTCCAGTTATCACCCAGACACGTCCCCCGGTGTTACTGTATAATGTCCCATTCACAGCAGTCACCTCTCCAGTCATCACCCAGACACGTCCCCCGGTGTTACTGTATAATGTCCCATTCCCAGCAGTCACCTCTCCAGTTATCACCCAGACACATCCCCCGGTGTTACTGTATAATGCCCCATTCCCAGCAGTCACCTCTCCAGTCATCACCCAGACACGTCCCCCGGTGTTACTGTACAATGTTCCTTTCCCAGCAGTCACCACTCCAGTCATCACCCAGACACGTCCCCCGGTGTTACTGTACAATGTTCCATTCCCAGCAGTCACCACTCCAGTCATCACCCAGACACGTCCCCTGGTGTAACTGTATAATGCCCCATTCCCAGCAGTCACCTCTCCAGTCATCACCCAGACATGTCCCCCGGTGTTACTGTATAATACCCCATTCCCAGCAGTCACCTCTCCAGTCGTCACCCAGACATGTCCCCTGGTGTTACTGTATAATGTCCCATTCCCAGCAGTCACCTCTCCAGTCAGCAGCTGAATGATCTTGTTGCTGAATTCCAGGATCTTCTGGTCATTGTGTCTCTCATGTATCAGTGAGTGAGGTGGAGGCACCGTGATTAGGCTCTGGGTCCTGCTCAGTCCTCCTCACACACGGGGATGGATGCTGGGTGTCTCACACTCATTAGATATCTTCTTCACTACTGTGTAACCCTGCAAAATGTTGGAGACATCAATATCACTGTAAATACTCCCAGATACCATCACCTCCCCAGTCATGTCCCTGTATTATTACTATAGATAAGTGATGTCACTGTGACACTCCCAGATCCCCTCCTCTCCAAGTCATGTCCCTGTATTATTACTATAGATATAAGTGATGTCACTATGACATTCCCAGATCCCCTCACCTCCCCGGTCATGTCCCTGTATTATTACTATAGATATAAGTGATGTAACAGTGACACTTCCAGATCCCCTCACCTCCCCAGTCATGTATTTGATTATTACTATAGATATAAGTGATATCACTGTGACATGCCCAGATCCCATTACCTCAGTCATGTCCCTGTATTATTACTAAAGATATAAGTGGCATCACTGTGACGCTCCCAAATCCTCTCACCTCCTCGGTCATGTCCCTGAATTATTACTATAAATATAAGTGATGTCACTGTGATACTCCCAGATCCCCTCACCTCCCCAGTCATGTCCCTGTATTATTACTAAAGATAAGTGACGTCACTGTGACACTCCCAGATCCCCTCACCTCCCCAGTCATGTACCTGTATTATTATTATAGATATAACTGATGTCACTGTGACATTCCCAGATCCCTTCACCTCCCCAGTCATGTCCCTATATTATTACTATAGCTATAAGTGATGTCACTGTGACACTCTCAGATCCCCTCACCTCCCCAGTCATGTCCCTGTATTATTACTATAGATATAAGTGATGTCACTATATACACTCCCAGATCCCCTCACCTCCCCAGTCATGTCCCTGTATTATTACTATAGATATAACTGATGTCACTGTGGTGGTGGTGGTGGTGGTGGTGGTGGTGGTGGTGGTGATGATGATAATAATAAGACACCACAGACTGCCTCCACTTTAATAATAATAACAACAACAACAACAACAACAACAACAGGACACCACAGGTGCTCCCGCTGTATAATAATAATAATAACAACAACAACAACAACAACAACAACAACACCACACGACAGGCTGCTCCCCCTGTATAATAACAACAGGACACTACAAGCTGCTCCCCCTGTATAATAATTAGGAGATTTATGGTAGACTTACCATGGTTAAATCTCTTTCTGCGAGGTACACTGGGTTTCACAGGGAATACATCGGGGTGTAGAGATGGATCTTGATCCAGAGGCACCAACTGGCTAAAGCTGTAGACTGTCCCAGGATGCATTGCGGGGCCCCCTTTATAACCCCACCTCCAGGCACTGAGAGCTCAGTTTTGTTACCCAGTCCAATGCAGAAGCAGGTAAAAGAGACGGCAGATGTTAGTCACAAAGAACCACGTTCTCATGACAGGAGAAGGGACTAGCGGCTAATGCCATACAAACCCATAGAAGCTAAGCACGTCAGGGTGGGCGCCCTGTGGAACCCAGTGTACCTCTCAGAAAGAGATTTAACCATGGTACGTCTACCATAAATCTCCTTTTATGCATTGGGGTACTCTGTGCTCCACAGGGAATACATCGGGGATGTCCCAAAGCAGTTCCTCAAGGGAGGGGATGTGCCTTAGCGGGTACGAGAACCCAGCATCCAAAGGAAAAATCCTGGGAGGCGGAAGTATCAAAGGCATAGAACCTAATGAACATGTTCACTAAGGACCACGCAGCCGCCTTGAACAATTGTTCTGCGGACGCACCACGGCGGGCCGCCCAAGAAGGTCCAACAGACTAAGTAGAATGGGTATTTAATAACAGCAGGAGCTTGGAGCCCAGCATGCGCATAAGCTTGTGCAATCACCATTCTAATCCATCTGGCCAAGGTTAGCTAATTTGCAGGCCAGCCACGTTTGCGGAAACCAAATAGTACAAAAAGGGCATTTGACCTCCTAATAAAGGTATATACATATATAAAATCCCTTACCACATTCAAAGACCGCTCTTTGGAGGACAAGTCAGAAGAGACGAAGGCTGGAACCACAATCTCTTGGTTAAGGTGAAACGATGACACCACCTTACGTAAATAACCAGGGCGAGTTCGGAGAACTGCTCGGTCACGATGAAATATCAAAAAGGGTGGGCGACAAGACAAAGCGCCTAAATTCAATACCCTTGTGGCAACTTTGTGATTGTGTCGAGACGCCATCTGGTAGACCCCACTTGTCCACTTGGAGCTGAACGACTTCCTGATGAAGACTCCACTTCCTGGTCCTCGATCCGAAGCCCGGAACTTTGTGATCTAGTAGGCCCCACATGTCCACTAGTATTTGAAAGACTTCTAGATGAAGACTCCACTCTCCGGCGTGTACGTCCTGACGACTGAGGAAGTCCGCTTCCCAGTTGAGGAACCCCGGAATGAACACTGCTGATATTGCTGGTAGATGGCGTTCCGCCCAACGAAAAATGTTTACACTTCCATCATTACCATGTGGCTTAGGGTGCCGCCTTGATGGTTTATGTAGGCCACCGTGGTGGTGTTGTCCGTGGGCTTGTAGGAAGTTTACCGTCAGCTGCAGGTGACTGAGGAGGACATTGTGGGAGTTCGCTAGGATCAGCAAGTAGTCCAGATACAGCAGGATCCTGATTACCAGACGACGGAGATGAGCCGTCATCACAGACATAACCTCGTTGAAGATCCGTGGAGCCGTTGCCAGTCCAAATGGCAGAGCCTGGAATTGAAAGTGAAGGTTGCCAATAGCAAACCGCAGATATTGCTGATGCGATATGGCAGTAGGTAGATGCAGATAAGCATCTTGTATGTCAAGGGATACCATATAATTTCCGGATTCCATGGCCAGTACAAATCGAGCGCAGCGTTTCCATACGGAACTTGGACACTCTCACAAATTTGTTCAGTGATTTGAGGTTGAGTATAGGCCGGAAAGACCCATTGGGTTTTCGGGACTAGAAACAGGGTTGAGTAGTATCCTCCGCCTCTCTGGGACAGAGGTACCAGCACTACCACTCCTGTATCCAGGAGGAATCGCACAACCAGGTGTAGAGCTTGCGCCTTCAACGGGTCCGAAGGAATAACTGTTGTGCAGAACTGGCGAAGGGGACGTCTCTTGAAAGAGACTGGGTACCCATGAGAGACGACTTCTCACACCGATGCGTCTGAAGTGGTCATTAACCAGACCTGGGTGAACCGCAGAAGTCGGCCTCCCACCCTGGTATACCACAGCGGGAGGCCCACCCCATCATGCGGCAGGCTTGTCTTATTTAGAAGCAGGCTGACGGGCAGCCCAGGATTGCTTTGCTTTAGGCTTAGTGGATTTGGGAGCATGAGATTGTCTCGGGTATGCCTGACCTTTTGCTTTCCCTCGAGGCCGAAAGGAACGAAAAGTGGTACTTCTTGCCTTCTGTGCAGAAGGAGTAGTGCTAGGGAGAAAGGCAGTCTTAGCAGCCGCTAAGTCAGTCACAATCTTATTGAGATCTTCCCCAAATAGGATGTCTCCCTTAAAAGGAAGTACCTCCAAGTTGTTTTTGGAGTCCAGGTCCACCTTCAATAACCTCAACCACAGAATACGGCGAGCCAGGATGGACGTAGTCGACGCCTTGGCCGCCAACACACCTGCGTCAGAGGACACCTCCTGAATATAGTGGGAGGTGGTGGTAATATGACACATATATTGTCTGGCAGTGTCAGATATATCCTGAGGCAGCTCTTCCTCTAATGCCTGAACCCATACTTCAATTCCCTTTGCGGACCAGGAGGCCACTATAGTGGGTCTATGTACAGTACCTGTAAGGGGTAAATAGACTTCAGACATCCCTCCACACGCTTATCGGTCAGTTCCTTCAGTGAGGTGACAGTGGTGACAGGCAGAGTAGATGACACCACAAGACGGGTGACATGAGAATCCACCGATGGATAATTTTCCCACTTGTTACACAACTCAGCAGGGAGGGGATAACGATCTAGAGCATCTTTTTAGACAGGGAGAATCTCTTCCCTGGACTAGACCAGGGTTCCTAACGTATGTCTACTAAATAGTCAGAATGCAGTTACACTATTTTAGCTACCTTCTGACGTTTAAACTTATCAGGTTTCGGGGCGTGGCCTGGCCGTTGTGGAGAGTGGAAGTGCTTCTCCCCAGCTCCTGTAAGCATTGCCCTTCTACTGCCTTTTACCCATCCTACTCTGTCTCTGGATACTCCATTTTGCCCTCTGAGACCTCTCCTGTGTTGTTGTTGCCGCTGTGGGGGACCCGCGGAGTCGGGGAGTGCTTTTCAGCACTCCTGCGGATTGCGGCCTTCCCCCAGCGTGAAGCCGGGGCCTGGAGTTTGAGGATGACCCGGGGCCGGAAGTCCGGAAGCGGGGCTCCGTCGCAGCTTGGCACCTTGCTGACCCCATCAACCTCCTGATGCCCTGCCCGGCTCCCCTGCACCATCCCCAGATGACCGAGTGCTGAACCCGGGCGTGAGGGTGAGTTTGCTCCGAAACCGGAGCTCCAGCAGCGATCACCATACCCGCTGTCTCCCGGAGCCGCCAGGCCACTTGCCACGTCTCGCCCTCCTTACCTCCTCCTTCCCCTCTGCAGCCTGGGTCCCGCAACGCTGTGCGGCTGGCCGCCCGGGATTCACGGACCTATCCGCTGGCGCCCGCTCTCCTCCTGCTCCCCTACATAACTGGTCCCGGAGCTCCGCTGACGGGTGCCGCGGCTGGGCCCTAGGCCCCCGGAGTGCAGGCGCTGGTACCTGCGATATATGTTTAAGGGGGTGGAATGGGCTTTAGTGCTTTCCCGGCTGCTGAATTAGCTCTGCTCCTCTGAGGCCCGGGGGTCCACTTGCGGCCGCAGCTACTATACCTGGCTGGGCCCTCCTTCCTGCCGGCCGCTCTGCCCGGCGGTACCCCCCCTGCTAGATACCTGGCTGGGTCAGAGTACCCTCTGAGCACTCTGAGGCGGCCTACCAACGTCAACCATGCCCTCACCCCTGCTGCCTGGCTGACCATCTCTCTCCGCCTGGCTCCTGCTTCTGGGGGGTTGGTGGGAATCCTGCACTGCTCAGCTGCTCGTACCCCTCAATACCGGGGTACTCTCGTGGGATACTACTCAGGGGCTCCTGCTCCATTGAGACACTCCTTCTCTGATAGCGGTATACTGTATTGCTGGACTGTTCTTCATTTACATGCTCCCGGGCGCTTGCCCCGTGATCGCTGATGGGATGTGAGCGCGTCTGCTCTCCACCAGCTATGCTGTCTAACTAGTGGGGGAATGTATCCCCCGTCATCCTTATAAGAATATGGTGTTGTCCTTGTGAAATGGTCCTCTCTCTCCCCCTCTTCTGATGGCCAGAGGCAAGAAAAATCAACAGGGAAAATCCACCCGGTCTACACGTAGTACCCCATCTCAATCGAATCTCCGATCCTACTTATCCTTACCGTCGGTTGCAGACCCCCCTCCTACTGCGCCTGATACGGGTATTGCTCCGCCCACGATGGCTTCCTCCCCCACGACTGGAGATCTACGGGCCCAAATGACCCAACTGCGAGGTGAAATTGGGGAAATATTGACTCACGTCCGTTCCCTTCCTTCCAAACAAGACATGCAAGCTCTTGAATACCGGCTCCAGGACTCTATCCAAACCCAGATCTCGTCGGTGCAATCTGATATTAAACATCTGGGAAGCAGAGTTGTCTCATTGGAGGAGGAAAGGGACACAGTAGAAGACCAACTACTCCAGCTTCGGGACACAGTCGCTCAACAGGGGTCGGACATGGAACTGCTGCAGAATAAATTAGACGACCTGGACAACAGAGGCCGTCGGAACAAAGAGGTTCCTCCGTCTGGCCTTGTTGACGCTCTAACCAAAATATTCTGTGAAATCCTGGGCCTGGACTCCTCTGACTCGATTGAATTCGACCGGGCTCATAGAGCCCTCAGACCAAAAGGGCCAGCCTCTAATCGCCCGAGGGACGTCATCTGCAGACTCCATTATTTCTCACAGAAAGAGGAGATTCTTCGCAAGGTACGAGATTTGGAAGGAGTTGATTTTAACGGTACCCGAATCCAAATTTTTAAGACCTCTCCTGGCGTACGCTCCAACAGCGGAGGTTGCTGAAGCCCTTGACATAAACGCTACGCAAACACGACCTGAAGTACAGATGGGGTTTTCCGTTCTCCCTGCAAGTCTCCCATGCTGGTAGGGTTTTCTGTCTCCAATCCCCAGTGGATTTACCTGGATTTTGTTCTGCTCTGGGACTGGGGGATGTTTCCCTCCCGGAATGGTGAGCTTTTACTCTCCCCACCCTGGCCTCTGCCAACCCACCCAGAAGAGAGAGGTGGCACAAGGTCCAGAATCCGAAGAGGAAATCCAAAGGTTAAATGCCACCTGACGAGAGTCCAGCTGAAGGGCCTTGCTGGTCCCTTTTTGAGTTCTGATTCTGACAGTCTCTTATGTTGGATCTGTAGTTGGTCCCCCCTGTGAGACTCATTTGCTTAGTTCCCATGTTGATTTTGCCTCATGTCCTTCGATTTATTGTGTACCCCTCGGTTTTTTTCCCTCCCCTCAGTCTCCTTAGACGACTCGACAATACTTATACCCTGTTTCTCATACTTCTATCTCGTCATAGCTGTCGAGTACTACCTTGCATTTAGACCCCGGACCCCATTCTAGCGTGTATACTTAATACAGATATGGTCCTCATTTACGCCCCTTGAAACACCCCCTTTTTTTTTCTTCTCTACCCTCAAAGGACCCTTACCGTTATTGCCGTTATTACTATTAGCATTGCTATTGTTGTTACTTTTTATGTTACTGTATCTGCATTGCTCAATCAACAACTGTATATTCATTGCTTATGTTTTACTTGAAATGATTGTTTTTAGGATGGCGGGGCTGCGGCCCCCTACTGTACCCCCTACCGCTATGGTTTTCCCGAGACAGGGGCACCCTTACGGTCCCTTTCCTGTTTGGCTGCGGTATCTTACTGTTTGACCTACTCTGGTGTGTCGCTTCTTTTCTTTTTTGCTCTTGGTTACTCCTCTTTCTTCTTTTCTTTCCTTCGCCCTATCCTTCCTTTTCTTCTTCTCTTCACCTGGTCCACAGCCTGAGATCTTTGAAGCCCTCTACCTCCCCGACATATGGCTTCTACACTTAGGATACTCTCCATAAACGCCAGGGGAAGAGGGCCGGTGCTCTCTGTTCGTTTCATGCGGAGAGGGCTGATATTGTCCTTATGTAGGAGACCCATTTCCGACACTCCCCCTCTGCACCTCATATCAGGAATCGGTTCTTTCCCACCTCGTATTATTGTAATTATTCCCATTCTAAGTCCAAGGGTGTGGCCATCCTATTTGCTAAACATTTACCCATCACCAATGTGGTGGTCCACAGGTTGGAGGAGGGGAGATGCCTTTTACTTATATGCTCTATTTTTAGTACAACTTTTACGATTGTTAACATATATGCCCCCAACCAAGGTCAACCTGCCTTCCTCGAGGCTGTTCTGGACAGGGTCGACGCGTTGAAACAGGGGATCCTGATTGTGGGGGGAGACTTCAACTGGGCCCTTGACCACACCCTAGACACCTCCTCCAAGCCCACGTTAGTGCATCGCCGCTCGTCCGGGAAGGTGGGGAGCCTCATCCACCTCCATCAGCTGTCCGAAGTCTGGCGCATATTCCACCCGTCTGACCGGGATTACACATATTATTCAGTTCCTCATCGCTCATACTCTAGACTGGATTATATTCTTCTTGACCACATGCACTTGCCCCTGGCCTGCGATGCCTCCATAGGCAAGACAACATGGTCCGACCACGCTCCGGTAAGACTAGACATTGTCATCGGACCCTCTCCTGGCCAACGACGCTTGTGGCGCTTTAACGAGTCTCTGTTGCACGACCCGTATTGTAAAGCCCAACTTGAGGATGCCATTGATACGTATATTGGGTGTAACGTCTCTCCTGATGTCTCTGACTTGACGATTTGGGGGGCTCATAAATGTGTAATCCGGGGAAAGTGCATTCAATTGGGCTCCTACCTAAAGAAACAACGTTTGGGCCAAATTGAGGGACTTTTGCGGCAAATTGAAAACCTAGAAATCACCCATAAGGCCACTCTCTCCCCTGACACTTATGTAGATCTGGTCACTGCCCGTTCGTCCCTGAATAAATTACTGTTGGATAAAGTGAAATTCTCCTTTCAGGAGTGTCGCAATTGGTATTACCGATGGGGTAAAAAGCTGGGTAAAATGCTTGCCCCGGGCTTTACGTAATCAGAGGGCGCTCTCGTTTATCCCCTCCATAAAAGATGCACATGGGCATTCTCTCCACGACACGGACAAAATTGCAGAGACATTCTGTTCGTACTACACATCCCTATGCAATCTCCCCACTTCTGACTCGACTGGCGATAGGTCACGCGACGTGGACACCTACCTTACAAAGATCGGCTTCCCTAAACTCTCCGAGGATGCCGGGGAGGAGTTGGAGAGGCCCTTTACTTCCCAAGAACTTGATGACGCTATTAAATCTGCTCCTTCTCAGTAGAGTCCGGGCCCTGACGGTTTCACCATCAATTATTATAAAGCCTTTAAGGATAAATTGTTCCCTCTGCTCTTGGACGCATGCAACACAGTCTCTGATACTAATCCTTTTTCTAGGCAGTTTCTTGAGGCCCACATCGCAGTCATCCCAAAGGAAGGCAAAGACCCCTCCCTGTGCCCCAGCTACCGGCCTATATCCCTTCTCAATGTTGACGTCAAACTCTTCGCTAAACTCCTAGCCAATAGGCTCAGGTCCCTCCTACCCTCCCTTATACACAGTGACCAAGTGGAGTTTGTCCCTGGTCGAGAGGCGAAGGACAACACATCTAAGATCATTGCGCTTATACACTACGTCTCCCTACAAGATTCCCCGGCAATCCTACTATCCACTGATGCTGAAAAAGCGTCCGACAGAATTGGCTGGGGTTTTATGGCTGGGGTGTTGAGGCACATGGGACTGGGTCCGTCCTGCTTACATCGCGTCCTGGCCCATTACACTTCCCCTTCGGCTATAATCGTGATTAACAGTTCCTTATCCGGATCGTTCGATATGAATAATGGGACTAGGCAGGGCTGTCCTCTGTCCCCCATGATTTTCATTCTCTGTATGGAGTTCCTAGCTAGGGCAATTAGGCTGAATCCAAATACTTCTTGGATCAGGCTTCAGGGTACGGACTATAAGCTTGACCTCTTCGCTGATGATTTACTGGCCACAGTCACGAACCCTATAGTTTCCTTACCTAATCTAATGGTCAAGTTCAGGCTCTTTGGCGAGCTCTCTAATTTTAAAATTAATCACTCGAAATCAGTGGCCCTGAATCTCACTGCCCCGCCTACCATGGTATCTGGTCTCAAAGCAGCACTTCCCTTCACCTCGCACACCTCTCAATTGAAATACTTAGGGACTACCATTAACAGGGATCTTTCACGTCTCTTCGACTCCAACTTTACTCCTCTCCTAACAAAGCTTCGGGCAGACCTCCAGTCCTGGACTTCCAAGTATTTCTCTTGGTTAGGCAGACTGGGTGTTCTCAAGATGAATTCCCTTCCTAAAATCTTATATCTATTGCAGACCCTGACGATCAAAATCCCTTCCACTTGGTTCAAGGAGGTCCAACTGCTATTTAGAGAATTTATCTGGGGAGGCAAGAGACCCTGCTTGAAATTTTCCATGATGGGTAGGCAGAGTGACAAAGGTGGCCTGCGCCTGCCAGACATACAAGGTTACTACCGAGCCTGCCACCTCCAGAGGATTCTTTGGTGGTCTAGTGCTGCTCCATCGAAACAGTGGGTGCAGATTGAGAGCCAGACGCTTCCCTTGCCTATTGCCGTTACCCCGTGGTTGCACACCCTCCCTGCCATTTCCCACCCCACTGTGGGCCCCACTTTGGCGTGTTGGTGGGCGATTAGAAAATCCCCCTCTGTCTCCTCGCCGACTTCCTCCTACATGTCTTTTTTATTTAATGAACGATTTCTCCCTGGTACGGACGCGTGGGCCTTCCAGCATTGGTTTGATATATGACTCTGTAGGGTTGGGCAGCTGATGGATGGGGGTGGGGTTGTTTCCTTTTTGGACTTACAGGCAAAATGGCACTTACCATCCAGAGATTTTTGGCGCTATCTGCAAGTTCGCCACTTTTTGGTTTCCCAAGGTTACCCTGGAGGGAGGCCCTCGACCCTTACACCGTTCGAACGCCTCTGCGATGGCTCGTCACCCCCATCTCACTCTATCTCCTTGATATACAATCTGCTATTGACGGACTCCAGCTCAGCTCTCCCATCCTTTACTGAGACGTGGGACAAAAACCTCGGCTGGGAGCTCAGGGGGGACGTTTGGGAGAAAATATTCAAACTGGCTCATGCTTGCTCCCCTAGCACACTGGTGGTAGAGACCCAGTACAAATTGATCTCCCGGTGGTATAGATGCCCTGACATTCTCTCTAAAATGGGTCTTGGTCTCCCCGACACCTGTTGGCGCTGCTCTTCTGGCCCAGGGAACCCGCTCCATATATGGTGGTCGTGTCCCTTGGTCCAGCCCTACTGGAAGGAAATACTTTTACTTACTGCCGAAATTACGGGGGAATCGGTACCGACGGATCCTCTGTTTTGGCTGTACCACTACTCGTCCAGACCCGTCTCGAGCTATAAACATTCCCTGTTATGCCATCTTAACCATGCCGCCAAAGCGGTGATTCCTGTCCATTGGCGATCCTCCTCTCCTTCAACTGTTAGAGATTGGGTGACTAGAGTAGACCTCTATATGGACTTAGATGATATAATGACGTCCGCTGAGGGGGGCTATTCATCCTTCAGGGATACGTGGGCTCGATGGCTGCTTTTCAAAGACTCCCCAACCTTTAGGTCCATCCTCGCTTCCAGCTCTTCTACGTCCTCTTAGATGCTTCTCCACCTCAACGTACTGCTTTCCACTCTGTGGCAAGCGGGAGACTCGCGCTTTGGATCAGGTGATTCTGATTTTGATTCTGACTCTGATACTTCTTCTTATCCTTTCCCTTTTCTTCTTCTTCTCTGCTTCTCTCCGTATCTTTTCTTTCCTCTTCTTCTTTATTTAGTTTTTCGCTTTGGGCTAATACGGTTAACATGATGTGTCTGCTATCGAACTATATCTGTCCAAGTGCCATGCTATTATATAACATTGATATATGCTTTTCTGTTATTGGCCACGGGAGCTAAACAGGCCTCCAGTTGTACTGCGACATTATTCTCTACTACGATTGTCTGTATGTTAACCGTTTGTTATTGCTATTGTTTTTTTCAATAAACACATTTTGCACTAAACTTACCAGGTTTCTTAGACACAGTAGTGGGATCTCCATCATCAGTGATTTGTAGAATCTGCTTAATAGCCTCCACTAGGTCTGAGACATCAACCTGAGTTGTAGATTCCTCGTCAGAAGCAGCTGTATCAGTGTCTGTCGGCTCAGTATATTCTCCATCCTCATCAGACGAATCATCTGAGAGATTAGTGGATTGTGAGGAGGAAGCGGCCTGCTTAGATGACCCCTTGACACCAGAGGGATGTGGGGTAGATTTTTGTCTAACCAAGGAGTGACTCCATTGCTGTAACTGGGTAGAAAAATTATCCGCCCAGTAGAATACACTTAACTGTAAATACTGTGCAGCACTATATACTGGACCCTGACGCACCTACTCCCTTAGTGATAGCTATAGGTGGGATACACTGAAAGTGAAATCCACACAGCAGATACAGGCACACACAGTCACAGTGACAATGCAGATAATTATTTTAGCCGGACAATAAAACTGCACTGGGCTAGTAAATATATATATATAGACAGTGGGGCAAAAAAGTATTTGGACAGCCAGCGATTGTGCATGTTGACCTACTTATAAAGATGAGAGGTCTGTAATTTCCATCATAGACTTCACCTGTGAGAGACAGAATCTGGAAATCACATTGTATGATTGTTACACTATTTATTTGTTTATTCTTGTGGAAAATAAATATTTGGACAATCAGAAAGTTGAACTCGATACTTTGTAATATAACCTCGGTTGGCTATTACAGAGGTCAAACGTTTCCTGTAGATCTTGACCAGGTTTGCACACACTGCAGCAGGTATTTTGACCCCCTCTTCCATGCAGATCTTCTCTAGATCTGTCATGTTTTGGGGCTGTTGCCGGGCAACACAGACTTTCAACTCCCTCCACAGATTTTCTATTGGGTTGAGGTCTGGAGACTGGCTAGGCCACTCCAGGACCTTGAAATGCTTCTTACGGAGCCACTCCTTAGTTGCCCGGGTGGTGTGTTTGGGGTAATTGTCATGCTGGAAGACCCAGCCACGTTCCATCTTCAGTGCTCCTACTGAGGGAAGGAGGTTTTTGCCCCAAATCTCACGATACATGGCCCCATTCATCCTCTCCTTAATACGGATCAGTCGTCCTGTCCCCTTTGTAGAAAAGCAGCCCCAAAGCATGATGTTTCCAACCCCATGCTTCACAGTGGGTATGGTGTTCTTGGGATGCCATTCATCATTCTTCTCCCTCCAAACACGGCGAGTGGAGTTTATACCAAAAAGTTTGATTTGGCTCTCATCTGACCACATTACATTCTCCCAATCCTCCTCTGGATCATCCAGATGGTCACTGGTAGACTTTAGACGGGCCTGGACATGTGCTGGCTTAAGCAGGGGGACCTTTCTGGCGCTGCAGGATTTCAATCCATGACGACGTAGTGTGTTACTAATGGTAACCTTTGTGACTGTGGTCCCAGCTCTCTTGAGGTCATTGACCAGGTCCCCCCATGTAGTTCTGGGCTGATTCCTCGCCGTTCTCAAGATCATTGATACCCCACGAGGTGAGATCTTGCATGGAGCCCCAGGTCGAGGGAGATTGTCAGTGATCTTGTATTTCTTCCATTTTTTAATAATTGAACCAACAGTTGATCTCTTCTCACCAAGCTGCTTGCCTATTGTCCAGTAGCTCATCCCAGCCTTCTGCAGCTCTACAATTTTGTCCCTGGTGTCCTTAGACAGCTCTCTGGTCTTGGCCATGGTGGAGAGGTAGCAAACCCTTGGCCATGAGGGTGAGGACAGGTGTCTTTTATACAGATTCCAGTTCAAACAGGTGCCATTAATACAGGTAACGAGTGGAGGATAGAAGAGCTTCTTAAAGAAGAAGTAACAGGTCTGTGAGAGAAAGAAATCTTGCTGCTTGGTAGGTGTCCAAATATTTATTTTCCACAAGAATATACAAGAAAATTGTTTAATAATCATACAATGTGATTTCCTGTTCCCCCCCCCCAGATTCTGTCTCTCACAGTTGAAGTCTATGATGGAAATTACACACCTCTCTCATTTTTTTAAGTGGGTCAACTTGCACAATCAGTGGATGTCCAAATACTTTTTTGTCCAACTGTATATAAAACATTATGTATATTATATATAACAATGCGCGGTCTGAGACCGGAAGTATATATCAGAATACTCGTACAATATATTCTGGTAGAGGTACACTTGTTCTTAACTAACGCTGTCTTATTATTGACATGTAGAATACTTAAGTGTCTGTAAAATCATGGTGTGGATTTACAGAGGAGACCTTGCCATGCGGTCCTGGAGACCAGTCGCAGCTACTCAGAGAAGATGGAGCCCAGCGTCTCAGTCAGGGAATGAGAGAGTGAAGCAGCTCCAGGGCGGGAACACCAGCAGTAGATGGCGCCCAGCGTCTCTGTCAGGGAGTGAGGTAGAGTGTGAGGCAGCTCCAGGGCAGGAACACCAGCAGTAGATGGCGCCCGGAGCTGGGGGAGGGGCTACAGGTCAGCGCCTTATCCCCTATGCTGGTCCTCACAACCGGGTACTACGGAGTCTTAGTAAAGTGGGCATTAGTACACCCGACCTGTACTCCTATGCCCTGGTGGATATAGTGGGGTCCACGCTCTGTTACAGTGTCCACGCCAGCGTCGCAGTCCGTCTCCTTAGACTGCTACCGGAACGCGATTTAATGGCAGGTCCCGTCTGGAGGACTCTCTTACCTTCTTCCTTAGAAGCAGCCACGTGATCCAGGAGAGCGTCTGCGTTGGTGTGCCTAGGAACCGGAGAGCCTCCGCCACAAGTATCCGGGAAAAGAGCCAGCTGGAGTATGCAGCGCTGCTGGGGAGGTGATGGAGCCGCAGCACAGAATGTCACACTGACCTATGAAGTGCTGCGACCCTTGAAGTCTTCTAAAAGCTTTTCCAGGGCCGCCCAGCGTAGCCCCCCTGTTATGTGACCTGCTTCATGCAGGCACCAACTCTAATACTGAGCTCCAGTGCCTGGAGGCGGGGTTATGGAGGAGGCCCCGCAATGCATCCTGGGACAGTCTAAAGCTTTAGCCTGTTGGTGCTTCTGGAACAAGATCCAGCTCTACACCCCAATGTATTCCCTGTATAACAGTGTACCCAGCTGTAGAAAATAATAATAACAGGACACCACAGGCTGCTCCTCCTGTATTATTATAATAATAATAATAAAAACAACAGGACACCACAGGCTGCTCCTCCTGTATAAAAATAATAATAATAACAACAACAGGACACCACAGGCTGCTCCTCCTGTATAATAACAGGACACCACAGGCTGCTCCTCCTGTATATTAATAATAACAGGACACCACAGACTGCTCCCCCTGTATAATAATAACAACAGGATACCACAGGCTGCTTCCCCTGTTTAAAAATAATAATAACAGGACACCACAGGCTGCTCCTCCTGTATAATAATAATAATAATAATAATAATAATAATAAGACACCACAGGCTGCTCCTTGTGTATAATAATAATAACAGGACACCACAGGCTGCTCCTCCTGTATATTAATAATAATAACAGGACACCACAGGCTGCTCCTCCTGTATATTAATAATAATAACAGGACACCACAGACTGCTCCCCCTGTATACTAATAACAACTGGACACCACAGGCTGCTTCCCCTGTTTATTATTAACAACAACAACAACAACAACAGGACACCACAGGCTGCTCCTCCTGTATAATAATAATAATAATAATGACACCACAGGCTGCTCCTTGTGTATAATAATAATAATAACAGGACACCACAGGCTGCTCCTCCTGTATATTAATAATAATAACAGGACACCACAGGCTGCTCCTCCTGTATATTAATAATAATAACAGGACACCACAGGCTGCTCCTCCTGTATATTAATAATAATAACAGGACACCACAGACTGCTCCCCCTGTATACTAATAACAACTGGACACCACAGGCTGCTTCCCCTGTTTATTATTAACAACAACAACAACAGGACACCACAGGCTGCTCCTCCTGTATAATAATAATAATAATAATAATAAGACACCACAGGCTGCTCCTTGTGTATAATAATAATAACAGGACACCACAGGCTGCTCCTCCTGTATATTAATAATAATAACAGGACACCACAGGCTGCTCCTCCTGTATATTAATAATAATAACAGGACACCACAGACTGCTCCCCCTGTATACTAATAACAACTGGACACCACAGGCTGCTTCCCCTGTTTATTATTAACAACAACAACAACAACAACAACAGGACACCACAGGCTGCTCCTCCTGTATAATAACAACAACAACAACAACAACAACAACAACAGGACACCACAAGCTGCTCTCCCTGTATAATAATAATAATAATAATAATAAAATAATAATAATAATAATAACAGGACACCACAGGCTGCTCCTCCTGTATAATAATAATAACAGGACACCACAGGCTGCTCCTCCTGTATAAAAATAACAACAAGACACCACAGGTTGCTCCTCCTGTATAATAATAATAACAAGACACCACAGGCTGCTCCCCCTGTATGACAATAACAATAGGACACCACAGGCTGCTCCCCCTGTATAATAAGAATAACAGGACACCACAGGCTGCTCCTCCAGTATAATAATAATAACAGGACTCCACAGGCTGCTCCCCCTGTATAATTATAATAATAACAGGACACCACAGGCTGCTCCCACTGTATTATAATAATAATAATAATAATAATAATAATAATAATAATAATAACAAGACACCACAGGCTGCTCCCCCTGTATAATAATAATAATAACAAGACACCACAGGCTGCTCCTCCTGTATAATAATAATAATAATAATAACAACAACAGGAAACCCCAGGCTGCTCCCCCGTATAATAATAATAATAATAATAATAACAGGACACCACAGGCTGCTCCTCCTGTATAATAATAATAATAATAACTGGACACCACAGGCTGCTCCCCCTGTATAATAATAATAACAGGACACCACAGGCTGCTCCCCCTGTATAATAATAATAATAATAATAATAATAATAATAATAATAATAACAGGACACCACAGGCTGCTTCCTCTTTATAATAATAATAACAGGACACAAAAGGCTGCTCCTCCTGTATAATAATAACAACAACAAAAGGACACAACAGGCTGCTCCCCCTGTATAATAATAATAATAACAAGACACCACAGGCTGCTCCTCCTGTATAATAATATAAACAGGACACCACAGGCTGCTCCCCCTGTATAATAACAGCAACATTACCTGATGTCTCCTCTCTGCTCCTTCCCACCTACAGACCCGGATGGAGTAATGGAGCACAGGGGGCGGGGAAAAGGCCGGATGTAAGGTGTTACTCGGAAGTATGGTGGAGCGCACAAGATGAATGAGTAGTGGAACGCACGGGCCGGAAGTGAGCGTAAATGCGGAAGTAGGGTGGAGCGCACAAAGTGAATGAGTGATGGAACGCACGGACCGGAAGTTATCGGAAAGGCGGAAGTAGGGTGGAACGCACAGAGCGGAAGTGGCGTGTCCGGGCTCCGGAGGTGTACCGCTGCAGAGGGCTCCGGCCTGGGGTTCCCAGCTGTGTGTGTGGGGGATGATCAGTGATATAGGGGGGTATATGAGAGCAGGACCCCCTGTTACCATGGTAGTGAGTGTCCCCATAGTGTGTGTATGCTGGGAGGCCTATGGTGGCACTGTGCAGCCATCTACATTGTGTACAGCTGGTGATGTCCCCTGACGGTTGGTTCTATATCGGAGGGGCTGAAGGGACCTTGTGACGTGTTGAGGGAGGAGCTACGTTACCAGGGGGAGGAGCTACGGGCGAACAGGGTACCCGAAAAGTACCCTCGCGGGCTCGCTTCGCTCGCCACGCTTCGGGCACGGTGGCTCGCTCCGCTTCGCTTCGCTCACCACCTAATTACTAAAGGTAATAGTTGGTGGTGTGGATAGTAGAGGAACTATCCCGCTGGCCTAGCTCCTCCCCCTTGCGTCGTAACTCCTCCCCCTTACGGAAAAGGTCCCTTAGCCCACTTGATTCTAGCATCTACCGTCCCCTGACAGGTGGTGATACCCCTGTTCTGTCTGTGTGATGTGCTCATTGCCCCTGTGCCCCCCTGTGTGTTACTGTCCTGTGCCCCCCTGTGTGTTACTGTCCTGTGCCTCCCCCCCTATGTGTCCTGTGCCCCCTGTGTGTACCTGTCCTGTGTGTCCCCCTGTGTGTTACTGTCCTGTGCCCCCCTGTGTGTTACTGTCCTGTGCCCCCCTGTGTGTTACTGTCCTGTGACCCCTGTGTGCTACTGTCCTGTGCCCCCCTGTGTGTTACTGTCCTGTGCCCCCTGTGAGTTACTGTCCTGTGCCCCCTGTGAGTTACTGTCCTGTGACCCCTGTGTGCTACTGTCCTGTGCCCCCCTGTGTGTTACTGTCCTGTGCTCCCCCCTGTGTGTTACTGTCCTGTGCCCCCCTGTGTGTTACTGTCCTGTGCTGCTGTGCCCCCCTTTATGTTCCTGTGCCCCATATGTGTTACTGTCCTATGCCCCCTGTGTGTTACCTGTCCTGTGCCCCCCTGTGTTACTGTCCTGTGCCCCCTGTGTGCTACTGTCCTGTGCTGCTGTACCTACCTGTGTTACTATCCCGTGCTCCCTCTGTGTTACTGTTCTGTGCCCACCTGTGTTACTGTCCTGTGCCCCCTGTGAGTTACTGTCCTGTGCCCCTGTGTGTTACTGTCCTGTGCCCCCTGTGTGCTACTGTCCTGTGCTGCTGTACCCACCTGTGTTACTATCCTGTGCCCCCATTTATGGTCCTGTGCCCCCTATGTGTTACCGGTCCTGTTCCCCCCCTGTGTTACTGTCCTGTGCCCCCCTGTGTGTTACTGTCCTGTGCGCTACTGTCCTGTGCTGCTGTACCTACCTGTGTTACTATCCCGTGCTCCCTCTGTGTTACTGTTCTGTGCCCACCTGTGTTACTGTCCTGTGTCCCGTGAGTGTTACTGTCCTGTGCCCCTGTGTTACTGTCCTGTGCCCCCGTTTGATACTGTCCTGTGCCCCCTGTTTGTTACTGTCCTGTGCCCCTGTTTCTTACTGTCCTGTGCCGCTGTGCCCCTTGTGTGTTACTAACCTGTGCCGTTGTGGCTCCTTGTGTGTTACTGTCCTTTGCCACTGTCCCCCTATGTGTTACTGTCCTGTGCCCCCTGTTTGTTACTATCCTGTGCCCTCCTGTGTGTTACTATCCTGTGCTGCTGTACCCACCTGTGTTACTGTCCTGTGCCCACCTATGTGTTACTGTCCTGTGCCCACCTATGTGTTAGTGTCCTGTGGCCCCCTGTGTGTTACTGTCCTGTGGCCCCCTGTGTGTTACTGTCCTGTGGTCCCCTGTGTGTTACTGTCCTGTGGTCCCCTGTGTTTTACTGTCCTGTGCCTCGCTGTGTGTTCCTGTCCTGTGCCCACCTGTTACTGTCCTGTGCTGCTGTGCCCACCTGTGTTAGTGTCCTGTGCCCCCCCGTGTTTCTGTTCTCTGTCCCCTGTGTGTTACTGTCCTGTGCCCCCCTGTGTGTTACTGTCCTCTGCTGCTGTACCCACCTGTTACTATCCTGTGCCCCCCTGTGTGCTTGTCCTGTGCTGCTGTACCCATCTGTGTTACTGTCCTGTACCCCCCTGTACATTACTGTCCTGTGCCCCCCTGTGTGTTACTGTCCAGTGCCGCTGTGCCCCCTGTGTGTTACTCACCTGTTCCATTGTGGCCCCTCGTGTGTTACTGTCCTTTGCCCCGTGTATTACTGTTCTTGTTGCTGTGCCCCCTGTGTATTACTGTCCTGTTTTGCTGTGCCCCCTGTGTATTACTGTCCTGTTTTGCTGTGCCCCCTATGTATTACTGTCCTGTGTTGCTGTGCCACCTGTGTGTTACTGTCCAGTGCTGATGTGCCCCCTGTGTGTTACTGTCCTGTGTTGCTGTGTCCCCTGTGTGTTACTGTCCTGTGTTGCTGTGTCCCCTGTGTATTACTGTCCTGTGTTGCTGTGCCCCCAGTGTATTACGGTCCTGTGTTGCTGTGCCCCCTGTGTATTACTGTCCTGTGTTGCTGTGCCCCCTGTGTATTACTGTTCTGTGTTGATGTGCCCCGTGTGTGTTACTGTCCTGTGTTTCTGTGCCACCTGTGTGTTACTGTCCAGTGCTGATGTGTCCCCTGTGTGTTACTGTCCTGTGTTGCTGTGTCCCTGTGTATTACTGTCCTGTGTTGCTGTGCCCCCTGTGTGTTACTGTCCTTTGCTGATGTGCCCCTGTGTTTTACTGTCCTGTGTTGATGTGCCCCGTGTGTTACTGTCCTGTGCTGATGTGCCCCCTGTGTGTTACTGCCTTGTGTTGCTGTGCCACCTGTGTGTTACTGTCCTGTGCTGATGTGCCGCCTGTGTGTTACTGCCTTGTGTTGCTGTGCCACCTGTGTGTTACTGTCCTGTGCTGATGTGCCGCCTGTGTGTTACTGTCCTGTGTTGATGTGCCACCTGTGTGTTACTGTCCTGTGTTGCTGTGCTCCCTGTGTGTTACTGTCATGTGCTGATGTGCCCCCTGTGTGTTACTGTCCTGTGTTGCTGTGCCCCCTGTGTGTCACTATCCTGTGTTGCTGTGCCCCGTATGTTACTGTCCTGTGTGTTACTGTCCTGTGCCACTGTGCCCCCTGTGTTACTAACATGTGCAGTTGTGGTCCCTTATGTGTTACTGTTCTTTGCCGCTGTACCCCCTGTGTGTTACTGTCCTGTGCCCACCTGTGTGTTACTGTCCACTGAAGCTGTGCCACCCTGTGTGGTACTATTTTATACTGCTTTGCTCCGCTGTGTATTACTGTCCTGTGTTGCTGTGCCCCCTGTGTGTTACTGTCCTGTGTTGATGTGTCCCCCTGTGTGTCACTGTCCTGTGCTGATGTGCCCCCTGTGTGTTACTGTCCTGTGTTGATGTGCCCCCTGTGTGTCACTGTCCTGTGCTGATGTGCCCCGTGTGTTACTGTCTTGTGTTGATGTGCCCCCCTGTGTGTATCTGTCCTGTGTTGCTGTGCCCCCTGTGTGTTACTGTCCTGTGTTGATGTGCCCCCTGTGTGTTACTGTCCTGTGTTGATGTGCCCCCTGTGTGTTACTGTCCTGTGCTGATGTGACCCGTGTGTTACTGTCCTGTGTTGATGTGCTCCCCTGTGTATTACTGTCCGGTGTTGCTGTGCCCCCTGTGTGTTACTGTCCTGTGCTGATGTGCCCCCTGTGTATTACTGTCCTGTGTTGCTGTGCCCCCTGTGTATTACTGTCCTGTGTTGATGTGCCCCATGTGTGTTACTGTCCTGTGTTGCTGTACCCCCTGTGTATTACTGTCCTGTGTTGATGTGCCGCCTCTGTGTTATTGTCCTGTGTTGATGTGCCCCCTGTGTATTACTGTCCTGTGTTGATGTGTCCACTGTGTATTACTGTCCTGTGCTGATGTGCCCCCTGTGCATTACTGTCTTGTGTTGCTGTGCCCCCTGTGTGTTACTGTCCTGTGTTGCTGTGCCCCCTGTGTGTTACTGTCCTGTGTTGCTGTGCCCCCTGTGTGTTACTGTCCTGTGTTGATGTGCCCCCTGTGTGTTACTGTCCTGTGTTGCTGTGCCCCCTGTGTATTACTGTCCTGTGTTGCTGTGCCCCCTGTGTATTACTGTCCTGTGTTGCTGTGCCCCCTGTGTATTACTGTCCTGTGTTGCTGTGCCCCCTGTGCATTACTGTCCTGTGTTGCTGTGCCCCCTGTGTGTTACTGTCCTGTGTTGATGTGTCCCGTGTATTACTGTCCTGTGTTGCTGTGCCCCCTGTGTGTTACTGTCCTGTATTGCTGTGCCCCCTGTGTATTACTGTCCTGTGTTGCTGTGCCCCCTGTGTGTTACTGTCCTGTGTTGCTGTGCCCCGTGTGTTACTGTTCTGTGTTGCTGTGCCCCCTGTGTGTTACTGTCCTGTGTTGATGTGCCCTCTGTGTATTACTGTCCTGTGTTGCTGTGCCTCCTGTGTGTTACTGTCCTGTGTTGCTGTGCCCCCTGTGTATTACTGTCCTGTGTTGCTATGCCCCCTGTGTGTTACTGTCCTGTGCTGATGTGCCCCCTGTGCGTTACTGTCCTGTGTTGCTGTGCCCCCTGTGCGTTACTGTCCTGTGTTGCTGTGCCCCCTGTGCGTTACTGTCCTGTGTTGCTGTGCCCCCTGTGTGTTACTGTCCTGTGTTGCTGTGCCCCCTGTGTATTACTGTCCTGTGTTGCTGTGCCCCCTGTGTGTTACTGTCCTGTGTTGCTGTGCCCCCTGTGTGTATCTGTCCTGTGTTGCTGTGCCCCCTGTGCATTACTGTCCTGTGTTGCTGTGCCCCCTGTGTGTTACTGTCCTGTGTTGCTGTGCCCCCTGTGTGTATCTGTCCTGTGTTGCTGTGCCCCCTGTGTGTTACTGTCCTGTGCTGATGTGACCCCCTGTGTGTTACTGTCCTGTGTGGATGTGCCCCCCTGTGTATCTGTCCTGTGTTGTTGTGCCCCCTGTGTGTTACTGTCTTGTGTTGCTGTGTTCCCGTGTGTTACTTTGTCCTTTGTTAATGTGCTGCCTGTGTGTTACTGTCCTGTGTTGCTGAACCCCCTGTGTGTTACTGTCCTGTGTTGCTGTGCCCCCTGTGTATTACTGTCCTGTGTTGATGTGCCATCTGTGTGTTACTGTCCTGTGTTGCTGTGCCCCCCTGTGTATTACTGTCCTGTGCTGCTGTGCCATCTGTGTGTTACTGTCCTGTGTTGCTGTGCCCCCTGTGTATTACTGTCCTGTGTTGCTGTGCCCCCTGTGTATTACTGTCCTGTGTTGCTGTGCCCCCTGTGTATTACTGTCCTGTGTTGCTGTGCCCCCTGTGTGTTACTGTCCTGTGTTGCTGTGCCCCCTGTGTGTTACTGTCCTGTGTTGCTGTGCCCCCTGTGTGTTACTGTCCTGTGTTGTTGTGCCCCCTGTGTATTACTGTCCTGTGTTGATGTGCCATCTGTGTGTTACTGTCCTGTGTTGCTGTGCCCCCTGTGTGTTACTGTCCTGTGTTGCTGTGCCCCCTGTGTGTTACTGTCCTGTGTTGCTGTGCCCCCTGTGTATTACTGTCCTGTGTTGATGTGCCCCCTGTGTATTACTGTCCTGTGTTGCTGTGCCCCCTGTGTATTACTGTCCTGTGTTGATGTGCCATCTGTGTGTTACTGTCCTGTGTTGATGTGCCCCCTGTGTATTACTGTCCTGTGTTGCTGTGCCCCCTGTGTATTACTGTCCTGTGTTGATGTGCCATCTGTGTGTTACTGTCCTGTGTTGCTGTGCCCCCTGTGTGTTACTGTCCTGTGTTGCTGTGCCCCCTGTGTGTTACTGTCCTGTGTTGCTGTGCCCCCTGTGTATTACTGTCCTGTGTTGCTGTGCCCCCTGTGTATTACTGTCCTGTGTTGCTGTGCCCCCTGTGTATTACTGTCCTGTATTGATGTGCCATCTGTGTGTTACTGTCCTGTGTTGATGTGCCCCCTGTGTGTTACTGTCCTGTGTTGCTGTGTCTCCTGTGTATTACTGTCCTGTGTTGCTGTGCCCTCTGTGTGTTACTGTTCTGTGTTGCTGTGTCCCCTGTGTATTACTGTCTTGTGTTGATGTGCCCCCCTGTGTGTTACTGTCCTGTGTTGCTGTGTCCCCTGTGTATTACTGTCCTGTGTTGCTGTGCCCTCTGTGTGTTACTGTTCTGTGTTGCTGTGTCCCCTGTGTATTACTGTCTTGTGTTGATGTGCCCCCCTGTGTGTTACTGTTCTGTGTTGCTGTGTCCCCTGTGTATTACTGTCCTGTGTTGCTGTGCCCTCTGTGTGTTACTGTTCTGTGTTGCTGTGTCCCCTGTGTATTACTGTCTTGTGTTGATGTGCCCCCCTGTGTGTTACTGTCCTGTGTTGCTAACCATTTGTAATCAATAAAAAAGCATCCATTTGAAACTATTACAGGAGTGGTGTGTATATTGCAAGTTTTTGTGACAACGGTTGTATTGATAAGTAGCACGAGCACCCAGGATCTTTTGTGTATATATATATATATATATATATATATATACACATACATACATACATACATACATACATACATACACACACACACACACACACACACACACACACACACACACACACACACACACACACACAGTTGTGCTCATAAGTTTACATACCCTAGCAGAATTTGTGATTTTCTGGCCATTTGTCAGAGAATATGAATGATAACTCACAAACTTTTCTTTCACTCATGGTTAGTGGTTGGGTGAGGCCATTTATTGTCAATCAACTGTGTTTACTCTTTTTAAATCATAATAACAACAGAAACTACCCAAATGACCCTGATCAAAAGTTTACATACCCTGGTGATTTTGGCCTGATAACATGCACACAAGTTGACACAAATGGGTTTGAATGGCTACTAAAGGTAACCATCCTCACCTGTGATCTGTTTGCTTGTAATCAGTGTGTGTGTATAAAAGGTCAGTGAGTTTCTGGACTCCTGAAAGACCCTTGCATCTTTCATCCAGTGCTGCACTGACGTGTCTGGATTCTGAGTCATGGGGAAAGCAAAAGAATTGTCAAGGGATCTGCGGGAAAAGGTCATTGAACTGTATAAAACAGGAAAGGGATATAAAAAGATATCCAAGCAATTGAGAATGCCAATCAGCAGTGTTCAAAATCTAATTAAGAAGTGGAAAATGAGGGATTCTGTGGAAACCAAATCACGGTCAGGTAGACCAACAAAAATTTCAGCCACTACTGCCAGGAAAATTGTTCGGGATGCAAAGAAAAATCCACAAATAACTTCGGCTGAAATACAGGACTCTCTGAAAAAAAGTGGTGTGGTTGTTTCAAGATGCACAATAAGGAGGCATTTAAAGAAAAATGGGCTGCATGGTCGAGTCGCCAGAAGAAAGCCATTACTACACAAATGCCACAAAGCACCCCGCTTACAATACTCCAAACAGCACAGAGATAGCATCAAAACTTCTGGAACAAAGTCATTTGGAGTGATGAGACCAAAATTGAACTTTTTGGCCACAACCATAAACGTTACATTTGGAGAGGAGTCAACAAGGCCTATGATGAAAGGTACACCATTCCTACTGTGAAACACAGAGGTGGATCGCTGATGTTTTGGGGATGTGTGAACTACAAAGGCACTGGAAACTTAGTCAAAATTGATGGCAAGATGAATGCAGCATGTTATCAGAAAATACTGGAGGAAAATTTGCACTCATCAGCCCGGAAGCTGCGCACGGGACGTACTTGGACGTTCCAACATGACAATGATCCAAACTCAAGGCCAAGTCGACCTGTCATTAGCTACAGCAGAATAAAGTGAAGGTTCTGGAGTGGCCATCTCAGTCTCCTGACCTCAATATCATTGAGCCACTCTGGGGAGATCTCAAATGTGCAGTTCATGCAAGACAGCCCAAGAATTTACAGGAACTGGAGGCTTTTTGCCAAGAAGAATGGGCAGCTTTACCATCTGAGAAAATAAAGAGCCTCATCCACAACTACCACAAAAGACTTCAAGCTGTCATTGATGTTAAAGGGGGCAATACACGGTATTAAGAACTGGGGTATGTAAACTTTTGATCAGGGTCATTTGGGTAGTTTCTGTTGTCATGATGATTTAAAAAGAGTAAACACAGTTGTTTGACAATAAATGGCTTCACCCAACCACTAACCAGGAGTGAAAGAAAAGTTTGTGAGTTATCATTCATATTCTCTGACAAATGGCCAGAAAAATCATAAATTCTGCTAGGGTATGTAAACTTATGAGCACAACTGTATGTATGTATGTATGTATATATATATATATATATATATAATATATACACTGCTCAAAAAAATATAGGGAACACTAAAATAACACATCCTAGATCTGAATGAATGAAATATTTTTATTAAATACTTTGTTCTTTACATAGTTGAATGTGCTGACAACAAAATCACACAAAAATTATCAATGGAATTCAAATTTATTAACCCATGGAGGTCTGGATTTGGAGTCACACTCAAAAGTGGAAAAACACACTACAGGCTGATCCAACTTTGATGTAATGTCCTTAAAACAAGTAAAAATGAGGCTCAGTAGTGTGTGTTGCCTCCACGTTCATGTATGACCTCCCTACAACGCCTGGGCATGCTCCTGATGAGGTGCCGCAAACTTCTGGACAGTCTGTGGTGCAACGTGGTGTTGGTGGATGGAGTGAGACATGATGTCCCAGATGTGCTCAAATGGATTCAGGTCTGGGGAACGGGCGGGCCAGTCCATATCATCAATGCCTTCGTCTTGCAGGAACTGCTGACACACACCAGCCACATGAGGTCTAGCATTGTCTTGCATTAGGAGGAACCCAGGGCAAACTGCACCAGCATATGGTCTCACAAGGGGTCTGAGGATCTCATCTCGGTACCTAATAGCAGTCAAACTACCGGTCATGCTGGAGGATCTTTCAGGCAGCAGAACGTACTCTTTGGCATCTCAAGACTCTGTCACGTCTGTCACATGTGCTCAATGAGAACCTGCTTTCATCTGTGAAGAGCACGGGGCGCCAGTGGTGAATTTGCCAATCTTGGTGTTCTCTGGCAAATGCCAAACATCCTGCACGGTGTTGGGCTGTAAGCACAACCCCCACCTGTGGACGTCGGGCTCCTCATACCACCCTCATGGAGTCTGTTTCTGATCGTTTGAGTAGACACATGCACACTTGTAGCTTGCTGGAGGTCATTTTGCAGGGCTCTGGCAGTGCTCCTCCTGTTTCTCCTTGCACAAAGGCGGAAGTAGCGGTCCTGCTGCTTGGTTGTTGCCCTCCTACGGCCTCCTCCACGTCTCCTGATGTACTGGCCTGTCTCCTGGTAGCGTCTCCATGCTCTGGACACTATGCTGACAGACACAGCAAACCTTCTTGCTACAGCTCGCATTGATGTGCCATCCTGGATGAGCTGCACTACCTGAGCCACTTGTGTGGGTTGTAGACTCCGTCTCATGCTACCACTAGAGTGAAAGCACCGCCAGCTTTCAAAAGTGACCAAAACATCAGCCAGAAAGCATAGGAGCTGAGAAGTGGTCTGTGGTCACCACCTGCAGAACAACTCCTTTATTGGGGGTGTCTTGCTAATTGCCTATAATTTCCACCTGTTGTCTATTCCATTTGCACAACAGCATGTGAAATTGATCGTCAATCAGTGTTGCTTCCTAAGTGGACAGTTTGATTTCACAGAAGTGTGATTGACTTGGAGTTACATTGTGTTGTTTAAGTGTTCCCTTTATTTTTTTGAGCAGTGGATATATATATATATATATATATATATATATACACACACACACACACACACACACATTCAGGGGGGATTAGGTACTTCTAAGCGACCATTGGTGTCATAACAAAGTAGGAGGAGTCAGTACATAGTGTATAAAAATAGTTTCAAAATGTAATTCACAAATATATAGCACTAAAAAAAATTTCACAGAGTTAAAATACGCCTAGGACTTCATGTATACATAAAATCATATATACATAAAAACTACAAGACAGAGAGATGTGACATAAAAACAAATGTATAGAGGAATAAATGTAGCGGAACTTGAGAAGATGGGTTAGAGCAGGTATCTCCCAACGCGTTTCATCCTATCAGACTTCATCAAGGGGTTTTGTAGTGGTGGGACAGTGATTAAAATTGAGTCAGAATAAACGGGGAAAACAGTGTTCTATACAAATGGGGGCTGATGAGGAGGAGGAGGACCGCTGAGTAAATAATGTAAGATTAGTGATATAAAATGTAATGACTAATCTTACATTATTTACTCAGCGGCCCTCATCAGCCATTTGTATAGAACACTGTTTTTCCCATTTATTCTGACTCCTCATTTTTAATCAACTAATGACAGGAAGTAATGTAATCACTCACTTCCTAATTAGGATATGTATATATATATATATAATATGTGTGTGTTTTGTCCCACCACTACAATACCCCTTGATGAAGTCTGATCGGACGAAACGCGTTGGGTGATACCTGCTCTAACCCATCTTCTCAAGTTACGCTACATTTATTCCTCTATACATTTGTGTTTATGTCCTCCTACTTTGTTATGACACCAATGGTCGCTTAGAAGTACCTTATCCCCCTTTTTTTCTAAATGTATTGTTAGCACCCATACCAGTGCTCAGTTTATTTAAGGTACAGCGGACGCCCTACCACACATAGGGAGTGTCACAATAGGAGACAGCACACGTTATTGTCCTTGGTCTGAGTACTAGTGGTCACAGTGGGCACTGCATCTTGGTGCTGATAGCGTCCTCTGTACACACACACATAGATATATACATACATACTCACACACTACCCTATACATATACATACATTCATACAGTCACACTATACCCCTATACACACTCACACATATCCCTATATACCAGTGGTTCTCAAACATTTTTGAATCATGGCACCCGAGAATATCAGAATTTTTTTCACGGCACCCCTAGGCCAAATTTCCTGATTGAGAAATTTAGAAAGAAATATTAAATGAAGTAAATTGTGTTTATATGTCATCCTTAGGGTCAGTTGTGTGGTGAGGGACAGGATATGCTTCTGTTTGTCCACAAATGCTATGACTGGCAGCCACCAGCACTGGTTCTGCCTATTACATTAATCATAAATAATTTGAATTGGTCCTGGACCACCAATCCAAGGCACCCCTACAAGTGTCCCGAGGCACCCCAGGGAGCCACACCACACAGTTTGGGAACCACTGCTATATACAGTGTGTGTGTGTATATGTGTATGTATATATATATATATATATATATATATATACACACACTGCTCAAAAAAATAAAGGGAACACTTAAACAACACAATGTAACTCCAAGTCAATCACACTTCTGTGAAATCAAACTGCACGCCTTTGCTCCCGCACACACACAAGGCACTGCAAGGGTGCAGGGCGCAGGTGGGGCGCCCTGGGCAGCAAAGATTACCTCATAAAAACGACTGGCAAGCTATATACACTGCATTGCAGGGTATTTAAAACCCCCGCCAGTATAAATATTAGCGGGACCAAAGCCCGCCTTCGAGGGGGCGGGGCTTCGTCCCTCAGCTCTAACCAGCGCCATTTTCTCCACAGCTTGGTTGCAGAGACGCTGCTCCCGGACCCTGCCCTGATATCTGCTAGTAACAGGGTACAAAACGAGGGGGGGCACAATATTTGGTGCTGATTTGATATATATATATTATATATAAAACGCACTATACAGGTCTGGGGTATTGTTATATTCAGACTGTGGCGGCGTTGGGTGTGAGCTGGCAAACTTCCTCTCTGTCTCTCCAAAGGACCTCCTTGTGGGTCTGTCCTCTATAATTCAGTGTGTGTGGGGGGTGTCAGTACGTGTGTGTAGACATGTCTGAGGCAGAAGGATATTCGAGGGAGGAAGAGGAGCAAAATGTGATAGTGACTGCGTCGGCACCGCCGACTGCTAATTGGGTAGACATGTGGAATGTTTTGAATGCAAGTGTGGCTTTATTGCATAAAAGATTGGACAAAGCTGAGTCTCATAACCAAGCATGGAGTCAATCCATGGATATTGCTGTGTCTCAGAACCCATCAGGGTCACAGAAACGTCCCTTTACCCAGATAGCACACACTGATACCGACACTGATTCCGACTCCAGTGTCTACTATGATGAGGCGAGATTACACCCACGGGTGGCCAAGAGTATTCAGTACATGATTGTAGCAATAAGGGATGTATTACATATCACAGAGGACCCTTCTGTCCCGGACACAAGGGTCTGTATGTTTAAAGAGAAGAAACGTGAGGTAACGTTTCCCCCATCCCATGAGCTGAACGCTCCATTTGAAAAAGCTTGGGAAACTCCAGATAAGAGGCTGCAGGTTCCTAAGAGAATTATTATGGCGTATCCTTTCCCCTCACAGGACAGGTCACGGTGGGAATCCTCTCCCTCGGTGGATAAAGCCTTGATGCGGTTATCCAAAAAAGTGGCCCTACTGTCCCCGGACACGGCGACACTAAAGGGTCCTGCGGGCCGCAAGCAGGAAACCACTTTAAAATCAATTTATGCGACTACGGGAGCCCTCCTCAGACCGGCAGTTGCGTCGGCATGGGTGAGTAGCGCTATTGCAGCTTGGGCAGATAACTTGTCATCTGACATGGACACCCTCGACAGGAATATTGTTCTGTTAACTTTGGGTCACATCAAAGACGCAGCGTTATACCTAAGGGAGGCTGCGAGGGATATTGGCCTCTTGGGATCAAGGGCCAATGTCATGGCAATTTCAGCTAGGAGGTCGCTGTGGAACCGTCAATGGACTGGTGATGCTGACTCCAAGAGACTTATGGAGGCTCTGCCTTACAAAGGTGAAGTGTTGTTTGGGGATGGCCTCGCAGACCTGGTTTCCACAGCTACCGCGGGTAAGTCTACTTTTTTGCCTTTTGTTCCCCCACAGCAAAAGAAAACGCCTCAGTACCAGATGCAGTCCTTTCGGTCTCATAAATTCAGAAAGGGGCGTGGATCGTCTTTCCTCGCCAGAGGTAGAGGAAGAGGGAAAAGAACACCAACTACGGCTAGTTCCCAGGAGCAAAAGTCCTCTCCGGCTTCTGCCAAATCCACCGCATGACGCTGGGGCTCCCCTGCGGGAGTCCGCACTGGTGGGGGCACGTCTTCGGCTCTTCAGCCAGGTCTGGGTTCAGTCAGACCTGGATCCTTGGGTGCTAGGAATTGTGACCCAAGGGTACAAACTGGAGTTCGAAGACGTGCCTCCACACCGATTTTTCAAATCGGCCTTACCAGCTTCTCTCCCAGAGAGAACAATAGTTGCAGCGGCAATACAAAAGCTGTGTCAACAGCAAGTGATTATCATGGTTCCCCGGTTACAACAAGGGAAGGGGTTTTATTCAACTCTATTCGTGGTCCCGAAGCCGGGCGGCTCGGTCAGACAGATTCTAAACCTAAAATCCCTAAACCTGTTTTTGAGGAGATTCAAATTCAAGATGGAATCTCTACGAGCGGTGATCTCCAGTCTAGACAGGGAGGGGGGGGAGTTTATGGTCTCACTGGACATAAAGGATGCATATCTTCATGTCCCCATATACCCTCCTCATCAGGCGTTCCTGAGATTCGCTGTGCAGGATTGTCATTACCAATTTCAGACGTTGCCGTTTGGGCTTTCCACCGCCCCGAGGTAATGGCAGAAATGATGGTGCTCCTGCGAAAGCAGGGGGTCACAATTATCCCGTACTTGGACGATCTCCTGATAAAAGCGAGATCAAGAGAGCAATTACTGAAAAATGTGGAGCTCTCTCTGAAGGTGCTACGACAACACGGCTGGCTTCTAAATTTGCAAAAGTCGCAGCTGGTTCCGACAACAAGGCTGTCGTTCTTGGGCATGATTCTGGATACAGAAAGACAGAGGGTTTTTCTTCCAGTGGAAAAAGCTCAGGAAATCCAGAACATGGTCAAGCCTCTGCTAAAACTAAAAAGAGTATCGATTCATCAATGCACTCGCGTGTTGGGAAAGATGGTGGCGGCCTACGAGGCCATTCCGTTTGGCAGGTTTCATGCAAGAGCTTTTCAGTGGGACCTACTGAACAAGTGGTCAGGGTCCCATCTCCAAATGCATCGGTTGATATGCCTGTCCCCCAGGGCCAGGATCTCTCTCCTGTGGATCCAGGGGGTTCAGCTTCTAGAGGGTTGCAGGATCGGAATTCAGGATTGGGTTCTCGTGACCACGGACGCGAGCCTCCGAGGATGGGGAGCGGTCACACAGGGAATAAACTTTCAGGGAATATGGTCAAGCCAGGAGGCTTGTCTGCACATAAATGTGCTGGAATTAAGGGCCATATACAATGGCCTGAAGCAGGTGGAGCACCTTCTTCGCAACCTACCGGTTCTGATCCAGTTAGACAACGTCACAGCTGTGGCGCATGTAAACCGCCAAGGCGGAACAAGGAGCAGAGCAGCAATGGCAGAGGCCACCAGGATTCTTCGCTGGGCGGAAAATCACGTGAGCGCCCTGTCAGCAGTATTCATTCCGGGAGTGGACAACTGGGAAGCAGACTTCCTCAGCAGACACGATCTCCATCCAGAAGAGTGGGGACTTCATCAAGAGGTCTTTGCAAAAGTGACAAGTTGCTGGGACTCCCTCAAAAAGACATGATGGCGTCACGCCTCAACAAGAAGCTTCGGACGTATTGTTAAAGGTCAAGGGACCCTCAGGCGATAGCGGTGGACGCGCTGGTAACACCATGGGTGTATCATGCGGTGTATGTGTTCCCTCCACTTCCACTCATCTCAAAAATATTGAGAATCATAAGAAGAACAAAGGTTCAGACGATACTCATTGTTCCAGATTGGCCTCGAAGGGCCTGGTATCCAGATCTTCAGGAAATGCTCACGGAAGATCCTTGGCCTCTTCCTCTCAGAGAGGACCTGTTACAACAGGGGCCGTGTGTTCCAGGACTTACCGCGATTATGTTTGACGGCATGGTGGTTGAACACCAGATCCTAGCTAGGAAAGGTATTCCAGGGGAAGTCATCCCTACTCTACTTAAAGCTAGGAAGGAGGTAACGGTGAAGCACTATCACCGTATCTGGAGGAAGTATGTGTCTTGGTGTGAATCCAAGAATGCTCCTACGGAGGATTTCCAGCTGGGTCATTTTCTCCAGACAGGAGTGGATATGGGCCTGAAGTTAGGCTCCATTAAGGTGCAGATTTCGGCCTTATCAATATTCTTTCAGAAGGAATTGGCTTCTCTTCCAGAAGTGCAGACTTTTGTAAAGGGAGTTCTGCACATCCAACCTCTTTTTGTGCCCCCAGTGGCACCGTGGGACCTCAACGTGGTGTTACAGTTCCTAAAATCACACTGGTTTGAGCCTCTTCAAACAATTGACTTAAAATTTCTCACTTGGAAAGTGGTCATGTTATTGGCCTTGGCTTCGGCAAGGCGGGTGTCAGAATTGGCGGCTTTGTCTCACAAGAGCCCCTATCTGATCTTCCATGTAGATAGAGCGGAATTGAGAACTCGTCCTCAAATTCTACCCAAGGTGGTTTTGTCGTTTCACATGAACCAACCTATTGTGGTGCCGGTGGCTATGGATGTCTTGGAGGATTCCAAGTCCTTTGATGTGGTCAGGGCTTTAAAAATCTATGTAGCCAGAACGGCTCATATTAGGAAAACAGAGGCACTGTTTGTCCTGTATGCGGCCAACAAGATTGGCGCGCCTGCTTCCAAGCAGACTCTTGCACGCTGGATCTGTAACACGATTCAGCAGGCTCATTCTACGGCTGGATTGCCGTTACCAAAATCGGTAAAGGCCCATTCCACTAGGAAGGTGGGCTCTTCTTGGGCGGCTGCCCGTGGTGTCTTGGCGTTACAGCTTTGCCGAGCGGCTACTTGGTCGGGTTCAAACACTTTTTTGCAAAGTTCTATAAGTTTGATACTCTGGCTGATGAGGACCTCATGTTTGCTCAATCGGTGCTGCTGAGTCATCCGCACTCTCCCGCCCGGTCTGGAGCTTTGGTATAAACCCCATGGTCCTTATGGAGTCCCCAGCATCCTCTAGGACGTAAGAGAAAATAAGATTTTAAACCTACCAGTAAATCTTTTTCTCCTAGTCCGTAGAGGATGCTGGCACCCGTCCCAGTGCGGACTGAAATCTGCAATAATTGTACATAGTTATTGATAAGGTTACACACAGGTTGTGTTACTGTTGAAATCAGGCTGTTGCTGTTTTCTGTTGTTGTTCATACTGTTAACTGGTTTACTTATATACCATGTTGTACAGTGTGTTTGTGGTGTGAGCTGGTATGTGTCTCACCCTTGATTAACAAAATCCTTTTCCTCGAAATGTCCGTCTCCTGGGCACAGTTCCTATAACTGGAGTCTGGAGGAGGGGCATAGAGGGAGGAGCCAGTTCACGCCCATTAAAGGTCTTAAAGTGCCCATGTCTCCTGCGGAGCCCGTCTATACCCCATGGTCCTTACGGAGTCCCCAGCATCCTCTACGGGCTAGGAGAGAAAGATTTACCGGTAGGTTTAAAATCTTATTTTTCACCTGTATTTTTCCTAGAATTACCAGACTTTCATTGCTGTCATAACTTTCTTCTGTCCATAAAAAGGCCTTATTCAGAGTTATGCAGATGTAACATGTGCAGAGAGAGAGTTAGATTTGTGTTGGGGGTGTTCAAACTGAAATCTAAATTGCAGTGTAAAAATAAAGCAGTGAGTATTTATCCTGCACAGAAGCAATATAACCCACCCAAATCTAACTTTCTCTGCACGTTACATCTGCCCCCCCCCAGCAGTGCATATGGTTTTTCCCAATTGCTAACTTTGTTTGTTAGCTAACAACCATGTTTATCTCACCGTGTGTACACAGCTTGCTATACTGATGCATGGTCTGCGGGGTCGGTATCTAAAGAAAAATAGACTGCAGGCATGGCAATGTTCACTATACTGTATACTATATTGTGCATATCGCACGTGTTTCCGGTAGTGACCGATATCAGCTTGTGATACCGATCTACGTCATCACAGCCACTCCCCGCCGCCATATTGTTTATTCTCTGCGCGGAGGCTGAGGAACAGCAAGCATGGGCAGTGTGCAGGAGGGGGCAATACACAAAGAGGTAAGTACACTGCCACTGTACACCACCAATGGGAGGCACATGGGAAAACCCACTGGGCATTGTGATAATGTGTAATGGGCATTACAGGGTGTAATAATGTGTAATGGGCATTACGGGTGTGTAATAATGTGTAATGAGCATTACAGTGTGTAATAATGTGTAATGGGCATTACGGAGTGTAATAATGTGTAATGGGCATTACAGTGTGTAATAATGTGTAATGGGCATTACAGTGTGTAATAATGTATAATGGGCATTACGGTGTGTAATAATGTGTAATGGGCATTACGGTGTGTAATAATGTGTAATGGGCATTACGGTGTGTAATGTGTAATGGGCATTACGGTGTGTAATAATGTGTAATGGGCATTACAGTGTGTAATAATGTGTAATGTGCATTACAGTGTGTAATAATGTATAATGGGCATTACAGTTTGTAATAATGTGTAATGTGCATTACGGTGTGTAATAATGTGTAATGTGCATTACAGTGTGTAATAATGTATAATGGGCATTACGGTGTGTAATAATTAGTGATGTGCACCGGAAATTTTTCTGGTTTTGTGTTTTGGTTTTGGGTTCGGTTCCGCGGCCGTGTTTTGGGTTCGAACGCGTTTTGGCAAAACCTCACCGAATTTTTTTTGTCGGATTCGGGTGTGTTTTGGATTCGGGTGTTTTTTTCAAAAAACCCTAAAAAACAGCTTAAATCATTGAATTTGGGGGTCATTTTGATCCCATAGTATTATTAACCTCAATAACCATAATTTCCACTCATTTCCAGTCTATTCTGAACACCTCACACCTGACAATATTATTTTTAGTCCTAAAATTGCACCGAGGTCGCTGGATGGCTAAGCTAAGCGACACAAGTGGCCGACACAAACACCTGGCCCATCTAGGAGTGGCACTGCAGTGTCAGGCAGGATGGCCCTTCCAAAAAATACTCCCCAAACAGCACATGATGCAAAGAAAAAAAGAGGCGCAAGCTCTTCCCGTCCAGTGTTGGGAAGGTCAGGCATCGCAACTGACACAATTGGACTCTCCTTGTGGATTTGGGATTTCGAAGAATGCACAGTTCTTTGCTGTGCTTTTGCCAGCTTAAGTCTTTTCATTTTTCTAGCGAGAGGCTGAGTGCTTCCATCCTCATGTGAAGCTGAACCACTAGCCATGAACATAGGCCAGGGCCTCAGCCGTTCCTTGCCACTCCGTGTCGTAAATGGCATATTGGCAAGTTTACGCTTCTCCTCAGACGCTTTTAATTTTGATCTTTTGTGTTTTGGATTTTACATGCTCTGTACTATGACATTGGGCATCGGCCTTGGCAGACGACGTTGATGGCATTTCATCGTCTCGGCCATGACTAGTGGCAGCAGCTTCAGCACGAGGTGGAAGTGGATCTTGATCTTTCCCTATTTTTTTAACCTCCACATTTTTGTTCTCCATATTTTGCGCACAACTAAAAGCCACCACAGGTATACAATGTAGATGGGTGGGTAGTATAGTATTATATTACTTATGGACGACGAGTGACGACACAGAGGTAGGTACAGCCGTGGCCTACCGTACTGCTGCTTATATATATAACATACTGTATAACGGACCTGGTGGACACTGTCAGCAGACTGCTAAACTAGGATGAAGAAAAAAAAAAACACCACAGGTATACAATGTAGATGGATGGATAGTATAGTATTATATTACTTATGGACGACGAGTGCACTGACGACACAGAGGTAGGTACAGCCGTGGCCTACCGTACTGCTGCTTATATATATATAATATACTGTATAACAGACCTGGTGGACACTGTCAGCAGACTGCTAAACTAGGATGAAGAAAAAAAAAACACCACAGGTATACAATGTAGATGGATGGATAGTATTATATTACTTATGGACGACGAGTGACGACACAGAGGTAGGTACAGCCGTGGCCTACCGTACTGCTGCTTATATATATAATATACTGTATAACGGACCTGGTGGACACTGTCAGCAGACTGCTAAACTAGGATGAAGAAAAAAAAAACCACCACAGGTATACAATGTAGATGGATGGATAGTGTGAGGATACCGGGTGACCTGGGTATCCTGGGGTTCAGGGATCACACTGTGGAGCCGGTTATAATGAAAATCAAGGTGATCTTTATTCAGGGAGACCCAGAAATCCAGTGAACAGCAAGCAGGGTTATACTAATAATGTCCACTCAGAGTTCAGCAAAGTCCTTACCAGCTGCTGTATATCTCCTCCAGGCCTGGGCAGTAATGACAGCTGTAGCAGGGCACACAGAGTGGCTGGTCACTGATGACACTGAGAGGGGACGACACCCCAACCTCCAGTGAGTCTAGCTGTGTCCCATCACCTCCACACACACACAGTCTCCTTCCCCCAGCCACTTCCTCACTCCCACAATTCTCCCTTGCTGGTTCCTTCTCTCTCCTTCTTTCTGATTGGTGGATCATGCTGTCAGTCTTTTCAGAGGGGAAGGAGGAGGGCTTTTCTAAAAGGAACACTCCCCTGCTGTCTGCTTCTGGGATACTTCCTGTGTGTGACTTCTGCAGACTGAGGGCTTCAATTTAAGAACTCAGAACTTGGGCCATAGGATTAACTCTTTCCTTTTTAACATGAAAGCAAGTCCTAGACATCCCTTTCCCTGGTCTCCTCACAGATAGTATAGTATTATATTACTTATGGACGACGAGTGACGACACAGAGGTAGGTACAGCCGTGGCCTACCGTACCGCTGCTTATATATATAGTATACTGTATAACGGACCTGGTGGACACTGTCAGCAGACTGCTAAACTAGTATGAAGAAAAAAACAACAACACAGGTATACAATGTAGATGAATGGATAGTATTATATTACTTATGGACGACGAGTGCACTGATGACACAGAGGTAGGTACAGCTGTGGCCTACCGTACTGCTGCTTATATATATAATATACTGTATAACGGACCTGGTGGACACTGTCAGCAGACTGCTAAACTAGGATGAAGAAAAGAAAAAAACACACAGGAGTGTTTTTCAGGCAGACAAACGTATACTGGACTGGTGGTCACTGTCCGCAAAACTGTGCACTGTACTCCTGCTATAACTGCTCCCCAGTCCCCACAATTTGGCAGTGTGAGCAGAGCAGTGCACTCAGCACAGATATATCATGCAGCAGTGCAGCACACTGAGTGAGCACAGATATGGTGGTCGGAGCGTTTTTTTCAGGCAGAGAAACAAAGGATTAAACTCACTGGTGGTATAATCAAAACCCTGCACTGTACTCCCTAACAGCTGCTCCCCGTCCCCAATCCTCCCCACAATTATAACTAACTAAGTCACTCTGTGTTCTACTATAACGGAGAGGACGCCAGCCACGTCCTCTCCCTATCAATCTCAATGCACGTGTGAAAATGGCGGCGACGCGCGGCTCCTTATATAGAATCCGAGTCTCGCGAGAATCCGACAGCGGGATGATGACGTTCGGACGCGCTCGGGTTAACCGAGCAAGGCGGGAGGATCCGAGTCGCTCGGACCCGTGTAAAAAAAAAGGTGAAGTTCGGGCGGGTCGGATTCCGAGTATCCGAACCCGCTCATCACTAGTAATAATGTGTAATGGGCATTACGGTGTGTAATAATGTGTAATGGGCATTACGGTGTGTAATAATGTGTAATGGGCATTACGGTGTGTAATAATGTGTAATGAGCATTACGGTGTGTAATAATGTGTAATGGGCATAATGGTGTGTAATAATGTGTAATGGGCATTACAGTGTGTAATAATGTGTAGTGGGCATTACGGTGTGTAATAATGTGTAATGGGCATTACGGTGTGTAATAATGTGTAATGGGCATTACAGTGTGTAATTGTGTAATGGTCATTACGGTGTGTAATAATGTGTAACGGGCATTACAGTGTGTACTAATGTGTAACGGGCATTACGGTGTGTAAAAATGTGTAACGGGCATTACGGTGTGTAATAATGTGTAATGGGCATTACGGTGTGTAATAATGTGTAATGGGCATTACAGTGTGTAATAATGTTGTAATGGGCATTACAGTGTGTAATAATGTGTAATGGGCATTACAGTGTGTAATAATGTGTAATGGGCATTACGGTGTGTAATAATGTGTAATGGGCATTACGGTGTGTAATAATGTTGTAATGGGCATTACAGTGTGTAATAATGTATAATGGGCATTACGGTGTGTAATAATGTGTAATGGGCATTACGGTGTGTAATAATGTGTAATGGGCATTACGGTGTGTAATAATGTGTAATGGGCATTACAGTGTGTAATAATGTTGTAATGGGCATTACAGTGTGTAATAATGTGTAATGGGCATTACAGTGTGTAATAATGTGTAATGGGCATTACAGTGTGTAATAATGTATAATGGGCATTACGGTGTGTAATGTGTAATGGGCATTACTGTGTCATAGGCCCTCATTCCGAGTTGTTCGCTCGGTAAAAATCTTCGCATCGCAGCGATTTTCCGCTTAATGCGCATGCGCAATGTTCGCACTGCGACTGCGCCAAGTAAATTTGCTATGCACTTAGTAATTTTACTCACGGCTTTTTCATCGTTCTGGCGATCGTAATGTGATTGACAGGAAATGGGTGTTACTGGGCGGAAACAGGCCGTTTTATGGGCGTGTGGGAAAAAACGCTACCGTTTCCGGAAAAAACGCAGGAGTGGCCGGAGAAACGGGGGAGTGTCTGGGCGAACGCTGGGAGTGTTTGTGACGTCAAACCAGGAACGACAAGCACTGAACTGATCGCAGATGCCGAGTAAGTCTGAAGCTACTCAGAAACTGCTACGAGGTGTGTAATCGCAATATTGCGAATACATCTTTCGCATTTTTAAGATGCTAAGATTCACTCCCAGTAGGCGGCGGCTTAGCGTGAGCAACTCTGCTAAAATCGCTTTGCGAGCGAACAACTCGGAATGACCTCCATAATGTGTAACGGGCATTACGGTGTGTAATAATGTGTAATGGGCATTACAGTGTGTAATAATGTATAATGGGCATTACAGTGTGTAATAATGTATAATGGGCATTACGGTGTGTCATAATGTGTAATGGGCATTACGGTGTGTAATAATGTGTAATGGGCATTACAGTGTGTAATAATGAGTGATGGGCATTACGATGTGTAATAATGTATAATGGGCATTACGGTCTGTAATAATGTGTAATGGGCATAACGCTGTGTAATGGGCATTATGGTGTGTAATACGGTGTGTAATAATGTGTAATGGGCATTACGGTGTGTAATAATGTGTAATGGGCATTATGGTGTGTAATAATGTGTAATGGGCATTACGGTGTGTAATAATGTATAATGGGCATTACGGTGTGTAATAATGTATAATGGGTATTATAGTGTGTAATAATGTGTAATGGGCATAACGCTGTGTAATAATGTGTAATGGGCATTATGGTGTGTAATAATGTGTAATGGGCATTACGGTGTGTAATAATAGGATTTTAATACCTACCGGTAAATCCTTTTCTCTTAGTCCGTAGAGGATGCTGGGGATGCTTCAAGAACCATGGGGTATAGACGGGATCTGCAGGCGACATGGGCACTTTAAGACTTTGAATGGGTGTGAACTGGCTCCTCCCTCTATGCCCCTGCTCCAGACTCCAGTTATAGGAACTGTGCCCAGGGAGACGGACATTTCGAGGAAAAGGATTTATTGTTAAACTAAGGGTGAGATACACACCAGCTCACACCACAAACACGCCGTACAACATGGCATTTAACAGAAGTCCAGTCAACGGCATGAACAATGTCAGCAACAGGCTGACCAAAACAGAAACACAACCTGTGTGTAAACCATACTTGCCTACCTGACCCTCTCCATGAGGGAGAAAATGCTCTGTTCCTGGACTTTCCTGGTAATGTATGATTGCCATCACCTGAGGTGAAACACCTTTCTTATCACTTAACTAGCTCACCACAGGTGATGGTAATCATACATTACCAGGAAAGTCCAGGAACAGAGCATTTTCTCCCTCATGGAGAGGGTCAGGTAGGCAAGTATGGTGTAAACATAACTAATAACTGCAGATAGAGTCCACACTGGGACTGGCGCCCAGCATCCTCTACGGCAGGCATTCCCAACCACGGTCCTCAAGGCACACCAACAGTGCAGGTTTTAGTGATATCCAGGCTGCAGCACAGATGGTTAAATCAAAATAACTGAGCTACTAATTAAGTCACCTGTGCTGAAGCCTGGATATCACTAAAACCTGCACTGTTAGTGTGCCTTGAGGATCGCGGTTGGGAATGCCTGCTCTACGGATTAAGAGAAAAGGATTTACCGGTAGGTATTAAAATCCTATTTTCTCATACGTCCCAGAGGATGCTGGGGATGCTTCAAGAACCATGGGGTTTATACCAAAGCTCTAGAACGGGCGGAATAGTGCGGATGACTCTGCAGCATCGATTGACCCAACAAGAGGTCCTCATCAGCCAGGGTATCAAACTTGTAAAACTTCGCAAAGGTGTTTGAACCCGACCAAGTAGCTGCTCGGCAAAGCTGTAATGTACAGGACAAACAGAGCCTCCGTTTTCCTAATTTGAGCCGTTCTGGCGACATAAATTTTCAAAGCTCTGATCACATCGAGAGACTTCGATTCCTCCAAGGCTTCAGTAACCACAGGCACCACGATAGGTTGGTTCATGTAAAACTATGAAACCACTTTTGGCAGAAATTGCTGACGACTTCTCAACTCCGCTCTATCTGCATGGAAGATTAAATAGGGGCACTTGTGAGACAAAGCCGCAAATACAAACACCCACCTTGCGGATGCCAAGGCCAACAGCCTGACCACTTTCCAAGTGAAGAATTTCAACTCTACCTTTCGTAAAGTTTCAAACCAATGAGATTACAGGAACTGCAACACCACGTTAAGATCCCATGGAGCCCCAGGGGGAACAAAGGGAGGTTGGATGTGTAACACTCCTTTTACGAAAGTTTGAACTTTTGTAAAGGAGGCCAATTGTTTTTGGAAGAAAACCGATAAGGCTGAAATCTGAACCTTAATCGAGCCCAACTTAAGACCCGCATCCACACCATCATGTGAAAAATGGAGAAAACGACCCAACTGGAATTCTTTCGTAGGAGCCTTCTTGGATTCGCACCAAGACACATACTTTCTCCAATACTATGGTAATGTTTTGACGTTACTCCTTTTCTGGCCTGAAGAACAGCAGGGATGACTTCACTGGGAAAACCCTTTCGGGCTAGGATCCGGTGTTCAACCTCCAAGCTGTCAAACGAAGCTGCGGTAAGTCTTGGTACACGCACGGCCCCTGCCGTAACAGATCTCCTCGTAGAGGAAGAGGCCAGGGATCTCCTATGAGTAATTCCTGAAGATCCGGATACCAGGCCCTTCTTGGCCAGTCTGGAACAATGAGCATCGCATGAACCCTTGTTTTTCTTATGATCTTCAACAGTTTTGGAATGAGTGGAAGCGGAGGGAACCCATAGACCAACTGAAACACCCACGGTGTCACTAGGGCTTCCACCGCTATTGCTTGAGGGTCCCTCGACCTGGAACAATATCGCTGTGTCACGATCCGGGTATCTGGACGCCATTTCTTACCCATCAGATGCCTCCTAAGGCTGGCTCAGCGCTCCAGGACCGGATCCCATCTGTTATCCTGATGTGTACATTCCTGTATCCTCTCCTGTCACTCTGGGACGCTGTCACAGTAAACGCCATATTACACCTGGCATGGCGTCTCCCGCGGCCTCCGCCGCCGTCCCTGAACTTCTGCATGCAGAGTGTCTGAGTGGCGATTACGTCAGCCGCGGCCTCCGCTGTGTCCGCGTGGTTGGATGTGCATCTGTCAGCCTGGCGCCTCCTGTCTCCGGTGGCCGGCGCCGCCATTACTGTTTTCATTATCACGTGGATTACAAACCAAACTTCCCTCCAAGTGTCTGCATGGGCGCAGCCATCTTGGATTCTGTCAGCTGATCATTTCCACCAATCTGTTCTCAGTATTGATAATCTGCATAATTGCCTAGCCAATCCCTTCCTTGCTGCAGGTATAAATACACTGTGCCTGAGCAAGGAAGGCGTCAGTGCTTTGGTTGTCAAACCTAGTTCCTGTTTGTCTCTCTCCTGTGATTGTCTTCCAGGTTCCAGCTCCTGTCTCAAGACTTCCACCATAGAGACCCGCACCAGCATTCCACCTGCGGTGTAGCCTGACTCTCCAATCCATTGTGGATTCATCTGTTTCCAGCTACAACATTACCTGCTTCCAGCTCAGCTTCCAGCAGAGTACAGCTTCCCTTAAAGGGCCGGTGTCCTTTCTACACTTTACCACTCTCCACCAGTATTATTATTTCTCCGCTCTCAAGTTCTACATTTCAGTTCATATTTCATCGCTCCCAAGTTCATTTATTATTTAACTGGTTCCAGCCAGTATCCACTCCGTGCTAACAACAGTCTGGTTCCAGCCAGTATCCACAGCAGCTGTTTTACCTTCAGTAACCCAGCTTTTCCTGGAACACCAGCTGGCACAATCCTGGGTTATCTCCATTGCTACAGTCGGGCCTGGTAAGGACTTTCCATCTAGAAGATCATAAGAACTATCTCACACTACCAGTGCCCTGTGGCTCCTGCCATCCTGTAGTACCCAGGAACTGTATTTATTATTTGCTGACTTTTACGTTTTCTTTTACTGCTGCTGTGTTGCGGAGTTGTCATAATAAACATCATTGACTTTTATCCAAGTTGTCGTGGTCACGCCTTCGGGCAGTTATTATTCATGTTACTTACATGTCCAGGGGTCTGATACAACCTCCCAGGTTCCGGTACATCTCAGCCCCTACAACTGAGGCTGCCTCCCGTCAGCTCAGGCCCTCAGTTGTGACAGTAAGCACTGACCTAATGAATCCAGCCGGAGACCAGGATCAAGCGGCCAGGCCGATGCAAGAACTGGCAGCCCGACTAGAACATCAGGAGGCTGCACAGGGCCACATCATCCGCTGTCTCCAGGATCTCTCTACTCGGCTGGATGGGATTCAGACAACTCTCCGTGGATCAGGCGCATCTGGTGCGTCAACCACAGTGACTCCAGCTATAACCCCACCCACCTTACCCATTTCTGCTCCACGTCTTCATCTTCCAACGCCAGCAAAATTTGACGGATCTCCAAGATTCTGCAGGGGATTTCTCAACCAGTGTGAGATTCAGTTTGAGCTACAACCTGGCAATTTTCCCAGTGACCGTACAAAAATTGCCTACATCATCTCTCTTCTCAGTGGCTCCGCCCTTGACTGGGCATCACCGTTATGGGAGAGGTCCGACACCCTGCTATCTTCTTACACTGCATTCGTGTCAACATTCAGGCGCATCTTCGACGAGCCAGGCCGGGTAACCTCAGCTTCATCCGAGATTCTCCGTTTACGCCAGGGGTCACGTACTGTAGGACAATATCTGATACAGTTCCAGATCCTGGCATCCGAACTGGCATGGAACGACGAGGCCCTGTATGCTGCATTCTGGCATGGCTTATCTGAGCGTATTAAAGATGAGTTAGCTACCAGAGACTTACCTTCTAAGTTAGATGAGCTAATCTCACTCTGCACGAAAGTTGATTTACGTTTCAGAGAGAGAGCAACTGAGCGTGGAAGATCATCTGCTCCAAAATCTTCTGCTCCTCCTCCTCGTCAACTGTCACCATCTAAAGATGAGCCCATGCAACTTGGCCGTTCCCGTTTAACTCCTGCTGAGCGCCGAAGACGTCTCTCCGAGTTTCTCTGTCTCTATTGTGCAGCTCCGTCTCACACCATTAATGCCTGTCCCAAACGTCCGGGAAACTCCAAATCCTAGCTCGCCAAGGAGAGGGCCGGCTAGGAGTAATGATCTCCTCTCCATCTCCTCAAGATTGTAATCTCCCAGTCTCGCTTCAAGTTGCTCAACGATATCGGAACGTCATTGCCCTCCTTGATTCCGGAGCAGCTGGGAACTTTATTACCGAAGCCTATGTTAAACGGTGGTCCCTACCCACCGAGAGACTTCCTTCGTCCATTTCTTTAACTGCCGTGGATGGCAGCAAAATTTTTGATGCAGTTATTTCTTTAAGGACTCTACCAGTTCGTCTGAGAGTGGGAGTTCTTCATTCCGAACTTATTTCTTTTTTAGTGATTCCAAGAGCCACACATCCTGTGGTCCTGGGCCTTCCATGGCTCCGTCTTCACAATCCTACAATTGATTGGACGACTACGCAAATCCTGGCATGGGGTTCCTCCTGTGCTGAGACATGTTTGTTTAAAGTATTGCCTGTCTGTTCTTCCTCCCCCAGGTCGTCTGATGTTCCACCTCCTCCATATCAAGATTTCACGGATGTGTTCAGTAAAGCTTCTGCTGATATCCTTCCTCCTCATAGAGAATGGGACTGTCCGATTGATCTCGTTCCAGGGAAGGTTCCACCTCGAGGCCGAACTTATCCGTTGTCTCTGCCTGAGACGCATTCTATGGAGGAATATATTTAAGAGAACCTAGCAAAGGGGTTCATTCGACCTTCTTCTTCTCCAGCCAGCGCAGGCTTCTTTTTTGTAAAAAAGAAAGATGGTGGTCTGCGGCCGTGCATCGACTACAGAGGTTTGAACGACATTACCATCAAGAACCGTTATCCTTTACCCCTGATTACTGAGCTCTTTGACAGAGTTAGCGGAGCTACCATCTTTACAAAGCTGGACTTGCGAGGTGCATACAATCTCATCCGGATCCGTGAGGGTGACGAGTGGAAGACCGCCTTTAACACCCGTGACGGACATTATGAGTACCTCGTCATGCCCTTCGGATTGAGCAATGCTCCAGCTGTCTTCCAGCATTTTGTCAATGAGATCTTCAGAGACATTCTATACCGTCATGTCGTGGTCTATCTAGACGATATCCTCATTTTTGCCAACGATTTAGAGGAACATCGTTTTTGGGTTAAAGAGGTTCTGTCCCGTCTCCGTGTCAATCATCTCTATTGCAAATTAGAAAAATGCGTCTTTGAAGTCAAGTCCATTCCGTTTCTAGGGTACATTGTGTCCGGTTCCGGACTAGAGATGGATCCTGAGAAACTACAAGCAATCCAAAATTGGCCGGTACCCTTAACCCTCAAAGGGGTCCAGAGGTTCTTAGGGTTCGCCAACTATTACCGAAAGTTTATACGAGACTTTTCCACCATTGTGGCGCCTATTACTGCTTTCACTAAGAAGGGTGCTAACCCGTCCAAGTGGTCTGAAGAAGCCATGCAAGCATTTCATCTTTTAAAACAAAGGTTCATCTCTGCGCCTGTTCTGAAACAGCCTGACATCGACTCTCCTTTCATCTTAGAGGTGGATGCCTCCTCCGTTGGAGTAGGAGCGGTGTTATCTCAGAGGGCTAAAGATGGCCATTTACACCCTTGCAGTTTCTTCTCCCGGAAGTTCTCCCCAGCTGAGCGCAACTATGCCATTGGCGACCAGGAGTTGCTAGCCATCAAGCTCGCTCTAGAAGAGTGGAGGTATCTGTTGGAGGGAGCTTCTCATTCAATTACCATACTTACAGACCACAAGAACCTTTTATACCTGAAGGGCGCACAATGTCTCAACCCTCGTCAGGCCAGATGGGCACTTTTTCTTTTCCAGGTTCGACTTTAAACTCCAGTTCTGTCCGGGCTCTCAGAATCGCAAGGCCGATGCCCTTTCCCGCTCATGGGAGCAAGAAAATGAGTCAGAGTCTTCAGACAAGCATCCTATTATAAATCCGTTGGCATTCTCCACGGTAGGGATGGACTCTACGCCCCCATCAGGGAAAAGTTTTGTGAAGCCGATGCTAAGGAAGAAGCTCATGCATTGGGCCCATGCTTCCCGTTTTGCCGGACATACAGGTATCCAAAAAACCCTGGAGTTTATCTCTAGGTCCTATTGGTGGCCAACTCTGAAAAAGGACGTCTTGGAGTTTATTGCATCTTGCCCAAAGTGTGCTCAACATAAAGTATCCCGCCAGTCGCCTGCGGGGCAACTGGTTCCACTATCTGTTCCCCGTCGACCATGGACCCACTTGTCGATGGATTTCATTACAGACTTACCCATGTGCAACAAGTTCAATACCATCTGGGTGGTAGTTGACCGGTTCACCAAGATGGCACACTTCATTCCTCTCACCGGTCTTCCGTCAGCTTCCAAGTTGGCTCAAGTATTCATACAAGAGATCTTCCGACTCCACGGTCTTCCTGAAGAAATTATCTCAGATCGAGGAGTTCAATTCACAGCCAAATTCTGGCGAAGTTTATGTCAAGTCCTCCAAGTCAAGCTAAAGTTTTCCACGGCTTACCATCCTCAGACCAATGGTCAAACCGAGAGGGTGAATCAGGACTTGGAGGCCTTCCTCCGCATCTATGTGTCCTCCTCTCAAGATGACTGGGTTCAATTACTTCCCTGGGCCGAGTTCTGTCATAACAACCAGTATCATTCTTCATCTGCTTCAACACCATTCTTCACTAACTTTGGATTCCACCCTAAAGTCCCTGAGTTCCAACCGCTTCCAGCAACTTCTGTTCCCGCAGTGGATATCACCTTGCATCAGTTTGCCAATATCTGGAAGAGCGTACGATCAGCTCTGCTCAAGGCATCGTTCAGGTACAAGAAGTTTGCGGATAAGAAGCGTCGAGCAGTTCCTGCTCTCAAGGTGGGTGATCGGGTATGGTTATCCACGAAGAATTTGAGGTTAAGAGTTCCCAGTATGAAGTTTGCACCTCGCTATATCGGTCCTTTCAAGATTGAACAAGTCATCAATCCTGTTGCTTACAGACTCCAGTTGCCTCCCTTCTTAAAAATACCCAGGACATTCCATGTTTCCCTGTTGAAACCGCTGATCTTGAATCGGTTTCATTCCTCACTTCCTCCAACTCCGAAAGTCCAAACTCAACGAGGCGTTGAGTATGAAGTGGCCAAGATCCTGGACTCACGTCACCGTTACGGTCAACTACAATATCTTATTGACTGGAAGGGTTATGGTCCTGAGGAACGTTCGTGGACCAATGCTTCTGATGTCCATGCTCCTGCCTTGGTCCGGAGATTCCATTCCAAGTTTCCTCAAAAGCCAAAGAAGTGTCCTGGGGCCACTCCTAAAGGGGGGGGTGCTGTCACGATCCGGGTATCTGGACGCCATTTCTTACCCATCAGATGCCTCCTAAGGCTGGCTCAGCGCTCCAGGACCGGATCCCATCTGTTATCCTGATGTGTACATTCCTGTATCCTCTCCTGTCACTCTGGGACGCTGTCACAGTAAACGCCATATTACACCTGGCATGGCGTCTCCCGCGGCCTCCGCCGCCGTCCCTGAACTTCTGCATGCAGAGTGTCTGAGTGGCGATTACGTCAGCCGCGGCCTCCGCTGTGTCCGCGTGGTTGGATGTGCATCTGTCAGCCTGGCGCCTCCTGTCTCCGGTGGCCGGCGCCGCCGTTACTGTTTTCATTACCACGTGGATTACAAACCAAACTTCCCTCCAAGTGTCTGCATGGGCGCAGCCATCTTGGATTCTGTCAGCTGATCATTTCCACCAATCTGTTCTCAGTATTGATAATCTGCATAATTGCCTAGCCAATCCCTTCCTTGCTGCAGGTATAAATACACTGTGCCTGAGCAAGGAAGGCGTCAGTGCTTTGGTTGTCAAACCTAGTTCCTGTTTGTCTCTCTCCTGTGATTGTCTTCCAGGTTCCAGCTCCTGTCTCAAGACTTCCACCATAGAGACCCGCACCAGCATTCCACCTGCGGTGTAGCCTGACTCTCCAATCCATTGTGGATTCATCTGTTTCCAGCTACAACATTACCTGCTTCCAGCTCAGCTTCCAGCAGAGTACAGCTTCCCTTAAAGGGCCGGTGTCCTTTCTACACTTTACCACTCTCCACCGGTATTATTATTTCTCCGCTCTCAAGTTCTACATTTCAGTTCATATTTCATCGCTCCCAAGTTCATTTATTATTTAACTAGTTCCAGCCAGTATCCACTCCGTGCTAACAACAGTCTGGTTCCAGCCAGTATCCACAGCAGCTGTTTTATCTTCAGCAACCCAGCTTTTCCTGGAACACCAGCTGGCACAATCCTGGGTTATCTCCATTGCTACAGTCGGGCCTGGTAAGGACTTTCCATCTAGAAGATCATAAGAACTATCTCACACTACCAGTGCCCTGTGGCTCCTGCCATCCTGTAGTACCCAGGAACTGTATTTATTCTTTGCTGACTTTTACGTTTTCTTTTACTGCTGCTGTGTTGCGGAGTTGTCATAATAAACATCATTGACTTTTATCCAAGTTGTCGTGGTCACGCCTTCGGGCAGTTATTATTCATGTTACTTACATGTCCAGGGGTCTGATACAACCTCCCAGGTTCCGGTACATCTCAGCCCCTACAACTGAGGCTGCCTCCCGTCAGCTCAGGCCCTCAGTTGTGACACGCTGAAGTTTCTTGTTGAGGCGAAACGCCATCATGTCTATTTGAGGAATTCCCCAACGACTTGTCACTTCTGTGAAAACCTCTTGATGAAGACTCCTTTCTCCTGGATGGAGAACTCGTCTGCTGAGGAAGTCAGCTTCTCAGATGCCCACTCGTGGAACGAACATCGCTAACAGAGTGCGTATATGTTTCGTCGCTCAGCAGAAAATCTTTCTGGCTTTGTTATGACTACTAAGCTTCTGTGTGTGCACATGCAGGAGGAACCTGAAATGAGGTCAGCTGAAGCCAGGTGAAAATTAAACAAGGTTTATTGCCGTGAAAGAACCAGTAAGATATCAGCATACAGAGAATGGATCCTTGATAAACATGGAACAGAATGCAACATTCCTAGATAATAGTAATGGCTTGACATTTAGCAGGGAGTATGATTATGCTTGAATTTAGATACAATCCAGATTAATTGCAGAGGTGAAAATGAACATGAAGAAATCCAGGTTTAAACAAAGCAGAGGGAAAATAACATACCAAAATGAAGTAACCAGGCTGGGGTGGAAACAGACTGCAAATAATAATTCCGGAATGCAGATATTGCTCCAGCAGGGCAAGAAGTTTCATAACAAGGCATAGGTGAAACCAGGCTCCAGGAAATGTCTCAGAGATGCAGGTATGGCAGAAGCAGGACAGGAGAACTGGAGAGAGCCTAGTCACAATCCACATGGAACCACAATGATCTGCACATGAATGCTGGTGAGCTGGAGCTAAATAGCAGCACAAGGTGTTGGCCACAGCTGCTCACAATCAGGTAATCAACCTGCAGGGACAGAGTGTGCAACTGCCATTCAGACCTAAGGCAGCAAGTGAGACCCCTAGAGGCAGGAATGAGACAATGCAAGGCAACACAAACACACAGACATTCCTAACAGGCTTCTGCCATTACTGCTCCGTTTTTCGTTTTTAGAAAACCGATATAAACGGCCCTTAACCCTAGACTGTTAAAGTGGTGACAAGTATTCAAACTTGACCCTCTTCCTTTGAAGTTATCCACCTGTGTGACAGCTGCCCCATCTCAGAGGCATGCATCTGTGGTCACTAGGATCCAGTCCTGGAACCTGAACCTGTGCTTATGAGAACTTTGCTGCTACCACAGGAGTGATATTCTGGTCTTGAAAAACAGGATTAACCCAGGTGGGAACCGGACCACTTGTCCAACTGGTCCCGCCAAAAACACCCTGGCATGTAACCTGCCCACTGAACAGCCTCATAGGCCGCAACCATCTTTTTCAGCAACTGAATGTATTGATGGATTGACACTGTTGCAGGTCTGACCAGACTCTGGTTCCTCAGAGTCTTATCCACCGGAAGAACACAACCACTCGGTTTCTGGACCTCGCCGTAATCAGGAGAGCGTCCCAGTACAGAATAATAATGACTTTTACTATCGAAGGAAAACCATCGTACCGCCATCACTCTGGTGAATCGGTAATGACAATCTTGAATTGCAAAACCCAGGAAAGCCTAACGCGGAAGAAACCGTAATTAGACCGCCTTTTTCCTTTTACAGATTGGCGATCCCTGCCAAAGAGAGATTCTATCTTGGATTTTAACTTTAAGTAGAAATTTTGGGATTTCAGATATAGGATTGGTCTGACCGAGCCGTCCGGTCTCAGGAGCACGAAAAAGCTTGAATAACAGCTTTTTTTTTTTTTTTTTGTGTCCGGGACAGCAGGACATAGACCTGATCCTGACACAACTCATGTATTGCGTTGCATACTACCTCCCCGTCCGGAGGAGAATCGGTAAGGTCGATTTGACAAATCGGTGAGGGGAAACGTCTGGAAACTGCAGTATGTCCCCCTTGGAACACTATTCTCAAAACTCGCTTGTCCATGCCGGTTCCAGGACTGACTGAAGAGTTTTAGACGTGGTCCCACCGTCGTGTGCTCCCACTAGACCCAGCGTCATGCGGTGGATGTGGCAGAAACAGAGGATGATTTCTGCTCCTGCGAACTTGAAAAGGCTGCTGACCTCTGACCTTTTCACCTTCCTCTACCTGCAAGGAAAGGGAAAACCGTATCTACTCGGTCTAAATGACTGCATCCTACAATAATGCGTCACCAACCGTTGTGAGGGAACATAGGGCAAGAAGGTAGACTTACCAGTGGTATCTGCCGAGATCAACTTAACAAGGCCATCCCCAAACCAGGTTTCACCTTCATAGGGAAGAGACTCCAGTTCTTCTCGGAGTCGGCATCAGCATTCCATTGGTGAATCCACAACGCCCTCCTAGTCGAGACCGCCATGGAATTGGCCCGCGAACCCAAGAGTCCCATATCCCTTGTAGTCGCACGGCAGTATGCTGCAATGTTCTAGATATGACCCCACTTAAGGAGTACCCAATCTCTCCCCAGGGTAACTATATCGGATGACAAGGTAACCGACCATTTCTGAATACAACTACTCCCCCATGCGCATGTAATGCAAGTATAATCAACGCACATGTGGACACATAATTAGAATATCACATAGCTTCCTGCATACGATCCTTTGTGACAGGGCCCCGTGCAGAACAGGGGGTGACTCTCACTTTATTCTATCCACGGCGGGAAAAGAATAAACACTCAGACCCCTCTTGAGGATTTTGAAACCATCTTGTCACGGCTGACCCAGAGTTTTTTCAATAGAGCGCTCAGCACATGAGAAGGAATAACTTTACCTCAGCATTCATTATAAATTTTTTATATATAAATATATATATACATTTAAATACACATATACACACATATATCTCTCTATATATATATATCTCTTTTTTGTCAGGAACAGCAGGGTCCCTAGTGACGTTAATACGTTCTAATGTGTATGAACAGGTACCGAATGCCGATTATGTGGATCTAATCAGGAAACATTATGGTCGACATAAGAAACAGTATTTGTGTCAATCTCAGGGAGTAGTAACTGGGCAAAATAACATTCTTGCGACCCCGAGGGATCTGAGGGAAATATATTCTATGAATATGACTCCCTCCATAAACATTACTACCTCTGTGTTCGTGTCACAGACCTATGCAACCTTACTATACAGACATATAGGTATAGCCCTTTCTGATATGCATCACATTATCATGCCAATTTTTACCCAGACAGATATTGTTGGGGCCCACAGGGTCACCCCCACACATCTGTGTCTCCCATATAGTTTTCTCTTGGGAAAAACATACATCTACTGACATGTTGACACTTATTTACATGTACCAAGTACCATCAGGAGTCAGCGGTGCCGACAGTCATTCCCACAGCCGTTTGTGGCAGAGCCTCAGATATGCTGACACAAGTGTACCAAACACCCACCGACATTACACTGGCTATAAGAGATAGACCCCAGTAAATTCTGTTAGGGAAACACAGGAGTCTACCAGCTCATTTCCACAGCGCTCATTATATAGTGTGCTTTTTATTTTTAACTTATAATGCACCAAACTGTGCCCCCCCCCCCCTCTTTTTTCACTCTGATCTGTACAGCAGTGTTTTGGAAGGACCAGCGTCTCTGTGAGGAAAAAATGGCGCTGAAATGAGCTGTGAGGGGTAAGCCCCGCCCCTTAATGGCACGCTTCCGCCCCACTTTTTCTTACATATATTTATACTGGCGGGGGTTAGCTATAGTGCCTAGGCACTTATATATTCATTTGTCAGTCTCTATTGAAGATTTATATGCTGCCCAGGGCGCCCCCCCTACAGTGCCTGTGTGTGGGAGCATGGCGCACAGCGCGGCCGCTGTGCGGTACCTCAAAGCCGTCACTGAAGTATTCTGATCTTCTCCTACTCACCTGTCTTCTGGCTCTGCAAGGGGGGTGACGGCGGGCTCTGGGAACGAGCATCTAGTGATCAGACCCTCTGGAGCTAAAGGTGTCCTGTTGCCAAAGAAGCAGAGCCTTGAAACTCACAGAAGTAGGTCTGACTTCTCTCCTCTAAGTCCCACGAAGCAGGGAGACTGTTGCCAGCAGTTCTCCCTGAAAATAAACCTAACATAAGGCTTTTCAGAGAAACTCAGTAGAGCTCCCCTGTGTGTGACCAGTCTCACTGGGCACAGAATCTAAACTGGAGTCTGGAGGAGGGGCATATAGGGAGGAGCCAGTCCACACCCATTCAAAGTCTTAAAGTGCCCATGTCTCCTGCGGATCCCATCTATACCCCATGGCTCTTGAAGCGTCCTCAGTATCCTCTAGGACGTATGAGGAAAAAAAAGCCAGAACCTTTGAACAGACATCATTTATTTAAAACCAACAAATGATAAAACTATTTATTTACACAGAAAGAGACCCCCCCCTCCCCCCCCGGTAATATCATCCCACTATTTAAATGAGCTGTCAAAATTGGACATAGCCAAAATGGCACCAGAAATCTTTTACTTTTAAAATACTTTATTTCATATCTTTAATACACATTTTTGTCTATATTTTAAACTTAAAAAAATCTTTACTCTGAACAACAGCCTATGGGGGTCATTCAGCAGTTTTCTCATGGTGGCAAAATGTACATACGCAGCGGCCGCGCAGACACACACATTGCGGTCATATCACTGAGGGGCTAACACGGGCCGGGACCATCTTCCGGGGGGCTGCATGATGTCACATCTGCGTTCATCTCTGATTAACCCCCTATAAGCTTCCAGAGTGCACCTCATATCTCATCTTTTCCAAGTTACCACAAATGATATGAGATCGGTAGCAGCGCTACTTTCAGGATTATTACACAGAACACACATAAAGACTGACACAGCAAATAACAGTAACACATACAAGGGATTAATTAAAAATAAGGAAGCATAATCATTAAGTTTAATTATCAACTGATTCTGTGCGGGACCCATACACCTCTTTACTGCCTCCAGCAGCCCCTGGTACTGCATTGCTGCCATCGTCCTGTCTCCCCCCACTACTGCCACCCACCCTGTCTCCCCCCTGACATCTCGGCACTTCTTGGGGATTCTTGGTACTGCTGGTAACAGTCCTTCATCTGCAGATGGAAGTAACCAGGGCAGTAAGGAGGCAGAAGTTGTTTCTGGTAGCATGAACCCTGATCATGTAGGATTGGGAGTCAGTAAGATTATGTAATAGAGTCACCATTTTACAGGCAGCCGGTGAAGGGAGCAGAGAATGGGTGTTATATGGCAGGAACGGGCTGGTTAGGTAACAGCCTGGCTGCTGCATTCTGTACAAGCTACAAGCGGTGCAATTCTTTTGCTGGGAGACCCAGGTAGAGGACATTGCAGTAATCTATGTGTGATGGTACAAGTGTATGTATGACTGTAGGTAGATCTTCTGAGGGAAAAAAGTGCTGGAGTCTGGCTATGTTCCTGAGGATCTGATTGTGGCCGATACCCGATGTGTGTCACTCCACCATCCAGGACACCAAGATTCCGCACATGATTCGCATTTTGTAACTCTGAACCCACAAGCGTAAGTCTGGTTGGTAGGTAAAGCGGAGCTGTAGCCCTGCCATTTGTTTGTGAGCTTCTATCATAAGGACCTGTTTCACCAGTACTGAGTCACAGCCAACTGGCATCACCCACACCTGGAGCTCAGCTAGACATTTAGGATTGGTATTGGGTTCTCAGCACCCAGAGCAAAAGACAGGTCATCTGCATAGAAGTGGTAGATGAGGGCATGACATCTGATTGTTTCACCTTGCGGTAGCATGTATATTGCAAAAAGTATAGGAGATAGGATAAGAACCTTGAAGAACAACGCATGGCAATGATGAGTATACTCCAAAAGATTAAAATGGTTTCTCACCTAAGTGGTCTATTGTGTGCAACAAGAGCTGATTTATTTCTCAGAGTATGGAAATGGATTCTCACCTGTGTGACTTCTCTGATGTGTAACAAGATGTGATTTCTGTGTAAAACATTTCCCACACTCAGAGCAAGAAAATGGCTTCTCACCTGTGTGACTTCTCTCATGTTTAATAAGATCTGATTTGTGTGCAAAACATTTCCCACACTCAGAACATGGAAATGGTTTCTCACCTGTGTGACTTCTCTGATGTGTAACAAGTTGTGATTTCTTGGTAAAACCTTTCACACACTCAGAACAAGAAAATGGCTTCTCACCTGTGTGACTTCTCTGATGTATAACAAGATCTGATTTGTGTGCAAAACATTTCCCACACTCAGAACATGGAAATGGCTTCTCACCTGTGTGACTTCTCTCATGTTTAATAAAATCTGATTTGTGTGTAAAACATTTCCCACACTCAGAACAAGAAAACAGCTTCTCACCTGTGTGACTTCTCTGATGTATAACAAGAGCGGATTTGTGTGTAAAACATTTCCTGCACTCGGAACATGGAAATGGATTCTCACCTGTGTGACTTATCTGATGTGTAACAAGATGTGATTTCTTGGTAAAATATTTCCAGCACTCAGAGCAAGAAAATGGCTTCTCACCTGTGTGACATCTGTGATGTGAAACAAGATGTGATTCCTGTGTAAAACATTTCCCACACTCAGAGCAAAAAAATGGCTTCTCACCTGTGTGACTTCGCTGATGTGTAACAAGATGTGATTTCCGAGTAAAACAATTCCTGCACTCAGAACATGGAAATGGTTTCTCACCTGTGTGACTTCTGTGATGTTTAACAAATTGTGATTTATCGGTAAAACATTTCCCACACTCAGGACATGGAAATGGCTTCTCACCTGTGTGACATCTGTGATGTGTAACAAGATGTGATTTCTCAGTAAAACATTTCCCACACTCAGAGCAAGAAAATGGCTTCTCACCTGTGTGACTTCGCTGATGTGTAACAAGATGTGATTTCCGGGCAAAACATTTCTCACACTCAGAGCAAGAAAATGGCTTCTCACCTGTGTGACTTCGCTGATGTGTAACAAGATGTGATTTCCGGGCAAAACATTTCTCACACTCAGAGCAAGAAAATGGTTTCTCACCTGTGTGACTTCTCTGATGTATAACAAGAGCTGATTTTTGTGTAAAACATTTCCCACACTCAAAACATGGAAATGGCTTCTCACCTGTGTGACTTCTCTGATGTGTAACAAATTGTGATTTTGTAGTAAAACATTTCTCACACTCAGAGCAAGAAAATGGCTTCTCACCTGTGTGACTTCGCTGATGTGTAACAAGTTGCGATTCCTGTGTAAAACATTTCCCACACTCAGAGCAAGAAAATGGCTTCTCACCTGTGTGACTTCGCTGATGTGTAACAAGATGTGATTTCTGGGTAAAACATTTCCCGCACTCAGAACATGGAAATGGCTTCTCACCTGTGTGACTTCGCTGATGTGTAACAAGTTTTGATTTCCGTGTAAAACATTTCCCGCACTCAGTACATGGAAATGGCTTCTCACCTGTGTGACTTCTCTGATGTATAACAAGAGCTGATTTTTGTGTAAAACATTTCCCACACTCAGAGCAAGAAAATGGCTTCTCACCTGTGTGACTTCGCTGATGTGTAACAAGTTTTGAATTCTGTGTAAAACATTTCCCGCACTCAGAACATGGAAATGGCCTTTCACCTGTCATACCTGTCTGTTGCTTTGTGTTCTGTGTAAAACATTTGGCATCTGTAGAACAGGGAAACACTGTATCTACTCTCAGAGCTGTAACAGATGCACCAATATCAGAGTGATCAGGAGAACATTTCCCAGGATCAGAGGGACCAGCTGATAGAGCTGGATGTATAATTGGGGTAATGGGGTTAGCCCCTGGAGAATCCTGTCTACTGTCATTATCTTTTATGTCACAGTCCGGGGATAACATTAGATGTCCTTCTGAGATATTCCTGCTTGTGTGTCCATCTGCTGGAAATAAAATACATTATGGAAATGTGACATTTTCTGTAACAATATTAGTCTTGTAAACAATAGGAGAAGATGACTCTCTGGGACACTTAATTGTAAATGTGTGTAATAAAACATAACTTTTAATGAAGGCTTTATAATATTGTGTCTCAGACTATCATTGTGTCCACCCTCCTTAGAACACTCACAATAACAAATGTAATATTATACAGGTTGAGTATCCCATATCCAAATATTCCAAAATACGGACTTTTTTTGAGTGAGAGTTAGTTGTTTTTTGATGGCTCAATGTACACAAACTTTGTTTAATACACAAAGTTATTAAAAAAATATTGTATTAAATGACCTTCTGGCTGTGTGTATAAGGTGTATATGAAACAAATGAATTGTGTGAATGTAGACACACTTTGTTTAATGCACATAGTTATAAAAAATATTGGCTAAAATTATCTTCAGGCTGTGTGTATAAGTTGTATATGTAACATAAATGCATTATGTGCTTAGATTTAGGTCCCATCACCATGATATCTCATTATGGTATGCAATTATTCCAAAATACGGAAAAATCCGATATCCAAAATACCTCTGGTCCCAAGCATTTTGGATAAGGGATACTCAATAAGTAATTGAGTATCCCTCAATTACTAGGGATAAGACTGTAATAAGACTTAGATATATCTCTCTCTTGTACTGGTAACTAACCATGAAGTATAAATGGAGATGTAGTCACTCTCCAAGTACTATGTCAGCGTCAATGTAAAACAATGGATGGGGAACATATCGTATGAATTGGAGATTCTATATAATCGGTAACATCAGTCATATGAGCTGATGGATCAGAGAAAAGGCGAGTTATGGTGGACTTACCATGGTTAACGCTCTTTCTGCGAGGTACACTGGGTTCCACAGGGAAACTGAGGTGTAGAATGGATCTTGATCCAGAGGCACCAACAGGCTAACGCTTTAGCTGTCCCAGGATGCATTGGGGCCTCCTCTATAACCCCACCTCCAGGCACTGAGAGCTCAGTTTCGTTAACCAGTCCAATGTAGGAGCAGGTAAGAGAGAAGCCAGATGTTTGTCACATAGAACCACATTCTCATGACAGGAGAAGGGACCATTGGCTAATGCCATACAAACAGCCCTGTGGAATCCAATGTACCTAGCAGAAAGAGAGAGTTAACCATGGTAAGTCTACCATAAATCTCCTTTTCTGCAGCAGGGTACACTGTATTCCACAGGGAAACATCAGGGATGTCCTAAAGCAGTTCCTCATGGGAGGGGTCGCGCCTTAGCATGTATGAGAACCTGGCGTCCAAAGGAAGCATCCCGGGAGGTGGAAGTATTAAAGACATAGAACCTAATGAACGTGTTCTCTGAGGACAATGTAGCCACCTTGCACAATTGTTCTGGGGACGCACCACGGCGGGCCACCCAAGAAGGTCCAACCGCCCGAGTAGAATGGGCTTTAATAGCAGTAGGAGCTCAGAGTCCAGCCTGTGCATAAGCTTGTGCAACCACCATTCTAATCCATCCGGCTAAGGTTTACTTGTTCGCAGGCCTGCCACGTTTTAGGAAACCAAACAGTACAAAAAGGGTATCTGACCTCCTGATAAAGGCAGTCCTCTCCATGTAGATACAGAGAGCCCTTATCACACCCAAAGACCACTCTTTGGAGGACAATTCAGAAGAGATAAAGGCCGGTACCACAATCTCTTGGTTAAGGTGAAACGATGACACCACCTTAGGTAAATAACTGGGACGAGTTCGTAGAATTGCCCGGTCACGATTAAATATCAGAAAGGCTGGACGACAGGGGAATGTGCCTAAGTCTGACACCCTTCTAGCAGAGGCAATAGCCAGCAAAAACAGGACCATGGCCGTGAGTCATTTAAGGTCCGCCGACTCAAGAGGCTCAAATGGAGACTTTTGCAGGGCATTCAGGACAACAGACAGATTCTATAGAGCCACAGGAGGGATATAGGGATGCTGAATCCGTAACACACCCTGAGTGAATGTATGAACGTCAGGTATAGACGCAATCTTTCTCTGAAACCATATGTGAACTTTGAGGGAAGCCAGACGAAGACCTAAGTCCAGGCATCATTGCAGAAAATAGGATTTTAATTACCTACTGGTAAATCCTTTTCTTTGGCTCCTATTGGACCTGTCTATACCCCATGGTACTAAATGGATCCCCAATATCCTCTACGGACTACAAGAAAAGGAACAACAGTAGGTAATTAAAATCCTATTTTCTCTTATGTCCTAGAGGATACTGGGATCCATTTAGTACCATGGGGAAGTACCAAAGCTCCCAAACCGGGTGGGAGAGTGCTGAGGGTCCTGCAGAACTGACTGACCAAACTGAAGGTCCTCAGAGGCCAAGGTATCGAACTTATAGAACTTTGCAAAAGTGTTCGAACCTGACCAAGTAGCTGCTCGGCAGAGCTGTAATGCCGAGAAACCGTGGGCAGCCGCCCAAGAAGAACCCACTCACCTAGTCGAGTGGGCCTGTACAGATTTTGGAATCACCAATCCTGCCGTGGAATAAGCATGCTGGATAGTGAGCCTGATCCACCGTGCAATAGCCTGCTTTGAAGCAGGACACCCAATCTTATTGGGATCGTAAAGAACAAACAGCGAGTCCGATTTCCTGTGACGAGCTGTTCTCTTTACATACACCTTCAATGTCTTTGGATGTTGTGAGGGCTTTGACGTAATAGAGGTGTCGGTCACAACCGGAACCACAATTGGTTGGTTGATGTGAAATGCCGACACCACCTTAGGAAGAAATTGCTGACGAGTCCTGAGTTCAGCTCTATCCTCATGGAAGATTAAATAGGGGCTCTTGTAAGACAACGTCACCAGTTCCGACACACGTCTTGCAGAAGCCAAGGCCAACAGTGTGACGGCTTTCCACGTAAGAAATTTTATGTCTACTTCCTGTAACGGTTCAAACCAGTCCGATTGGAGGAACTGCAGCACCAAATTGAGATCCCAAGGTGCCGTGGGAGGCACAAAGGGAGGCTTGGTGTGCAGAAGCCCTTTCAAGAACTTCTGGACCTCAGGAGAGAGATGCCAATTGTTTCTGAAACAAAATGGACAAGGCCGAAATCTGGACTTTTACGGAGCCCAGTCGTAGGCCCACATCCACACCCGACTGCAGAAAAATCAGGAAACGTCACAGATAAAATTCCACCGCAGAATATTTTCTACTTCACAACAAGAGACGTATTTCTTCCAAATACAGTGGTAATGTTTAGACGTTACTCTTTTCCTGGCTTGGATCATAATCGGGATGACCTTGTCAGGAATGCCTCTCCTGGCTAGAATCAGCCGTTCAACCTCCATGCCGTCAAACGTAGCTGTGTTAAGTCTTGAAAGATAAACGGCCCGTTACAGGAGATCCTCGTGAAGAGGTAGAGGCCACGGATCTTCCAGGAGCATCCCCAGAAGGTCCGCGTACCAGGCCCTTCTTGGCCAGTCCGGAGCAATGAGAATTGCTTTAACTTTTTCCCTTTATATTCTTTTAATCAGCAGAAGTGAAGAGAACATGTACACCATCTGATAGACCCATGGAGTTGTCAGAGCGTCCACTGCCTGTGGGTCTCTCGACCTGGAACAATACTACTTGAGCTTCTTGTTGAGACAAGAGGCCATCATGTCGATTTGTGGACATCCCCATTGACGTGTCAAGCACCTGAACACCTCCGGGTGAAGGCCCCACTCCCCCGGGTGCAGGTCGTGTGTGCTGAGGAAGCCTGCTTCCCAGTTGTCTACTCCCGGAATTAAGACCGCTGACAACGCCACAACATGTTTTCCGCCCAGAGGAGAATTCTTGACATCTCTGACATTGCTGCTCTGCTTTTCGTTCCTCCCTGTCAGTTTATGTACGTTACTGCTGTCACATTGTCTGACTGAACCTGAATTGCCAGATCTTGAAGAAGATATGAGGCCTGCAGAAGGGCACTGTATACAGTCCTGAGTTCCAGAATGTTGATGGGAAGGACTTCCTGACTTGACCATCTTCTTTGAAACTGCACCCCCTGGTTGACCGCTCCCCCAACCTCTGAGGCTTGCGTCTGTGGTTAGCAGAATCCAATTCTGAATTCCGAACCTTCGGCCCTCAATTAGGTGAGAAGTCTGTAGCCATCACAGAAGGGAGAGCCTGGCCTTTGGGGACAGACAGATCCTTGGTGCACGTGAAGATGCGATCAGGACCATTTGTCCAACAGATCCAGCTGGTAGGGCCTCGCATGACACCTTACGTACTGAAGCACCTTGTAAGAAGCCACCATTTTCCCCAGAAGGCGAATGAATAGATGCACCGATATCCGTGTTGGCTTCAGGATATCCTGAACCATCGACTGGATTACCAATGCCTTTTCCAATGGAAGGACACCTTCTGCGACTCTGTGTCCAGTATCATTCCCAGGAATGGAAGCCTCCAAGTTGGCTCTAAATGAGATTTCGGGAGATTTAGAATCCAACCATGATCCAGGAGTAGTTTGGTTATGAGACCAATGCTGCTCAACAACCTTTCCATGGGCTGTGCTTTTTTCAGGAGATCGTCCAGGTACGGAATTATGTTCACTCCCTGCTTGCGAAGGAGAAACATCATCTCTGCCATCAACTTGGTGAACACCCTCAGTGTCGTGGAGAGACCAAATGGCAGGGCCTGGAACTGGTAGTGACAGTCTTGTAGTGCAAAGCGTAGATAAGCCTGGTGAGGTGGTCAGATCGGAATGTGAAGGTACGCATCCTTGATATCCAGAGACACTAGGAATTCCCCTTCCTCCAGACCTGAGATCACCGCTTTCAGAGACTCCATCTTGAATTTGAACACTCGTAAGTACGGGTTCAACGATTTTAGATTCAAAATCAGTCTCACTGAACCATGCGGTTTCGGTACTACAAAGAAGTTGGAATAGCACACCTTGTTTTGCAGATGAGGTGGAACTGTAACAATGACCTGAGTCTGTACCAGTTTTTGAATGGCATCCTGTAAAGGTTATACTTGCCTTTTGTGAAGCTGGTAAGCCTGATTTGAAGAATCTGTGAGGTGGAATCTCCTGAAACTCCAGTCTGAAGCCCTGGGAAATAAGATCTATGACCCAGGGATCCTGGCATGATGGTGTCCAGATGTGACTGAAATTCTTAGTCAGGCTCCCACCTGCCAGTCTGTCAGGCCATGTGGCCCAACAGTCATGCAGAAGGTTTGAGGAAGCAGAGCTGGAGCTCTATTCCGGAGAACCGGCAGTTGCTGGTTTGCGTGGTTTACCTCTAGCGCCTCGGTTGGTAGTAGAAGATCCTTTGACTTTGCCCTTAAACATGGCAGTCCGAAAGGACTGTAGTGTAGGTCCTGAGTAGGTCTTCCTGGTTGGGGGAGCTGCAGAAGGAAGATATGTGGACTTACCCGCAGTAGCTTTGGAGATCCATTTGTCCAGTTCATCTCCAAATAAGGCCTCTCCTGTGAAGGGTAGACCTTCCACGTCTGCAATCCACTGGCGTAACCATAAGCCGCTGCGTGCTGATACTGCCATAGCAGTGGTGCGTGCATTAAGCAAACCTACTTCCTTAATGGCTTCCACCATAAAGTTTGCAGAGTCCTGTATATGTTGCAGGAGTAACACAATCTCCCCCCTAGATAAGTATCCAACCCTTCAATAAGGTTGCCTGACTATTTAGCAATGTCTTTAGTAATCCACGCACATGCTATAGTGGGTCTCTGAGCCACCACAGCATCTGTATACAAGGATTTGAGTGTAGTCTCAATCTTACGATCAGCTGCGTCTTTCAGGGAGGCTGCACCAGGGACAGGCAGTACTATTTTCCGTGACAACCGAGACACAGATGCATCCACTATCAGTGGATTTTCCCATTTTTTCCTATCCTCAGGAGGAAAAGGACAAGATGAGAGTAACCTTTTAGGGATTGGAAATGTCTCATCAGGATTAACCAACGGTTCTTCAAACAGGGTACCTAATTCCTTTGACACAGGAAAAGTGACTGAGGACTTCTTTTTTACATTAAAATAAGATTCCTCACACTCCTCTGTCACCTTATCAGGAATTTGCAGCACATCTCTGATAGCTTCTATAAGAAACAACCCAACCTTCCTGGCGCTGTGATTAATCAGGTGAAGTGCCGCAATTCTCAGGGGTAATTGGTTAAGCCCCTTATACTAGAATCCAAAAAGAAAAAAATTGTTTTTTTGCAAAAACAAATGAGAACGCGCTACCTCAATCTGATATGATTTTTAATAATTATATAAAACAATATACATCACATAAATACCGGCCAGTATCTTAAATCTAAAAAACAACAATTGCTGTACACAAATGCAATTCAGAACATATATTCACTTATTAAAATGTATTCTTTCAGGAATAAAACCTCTTTAAATGACCAATGTTAAGGCAGTCCGTGTATTTCTATATTTCATTAAGCAATTAAGGCATTCCTATGCACATATGGAAGTCCGTGCTCTCTCACACCTGTGAGTTTCCATTCACATAAAATGGTGTTTATTCCTGAAAGAATACATTTTAATAAGTGAATATATGTTCTGAATTGCCCCCCCCGGCCCCCCAGCCCCCCCCCCCCCCCCCCCCCAAGTCCCACGAAGCAGACACAGGCTGGTGCCATCCTGTCCTGCCTGAAAATAACAAACAGAAAAATAAATGCAGAAAACCCATCAGGAGCTTCCATAAGCGTGACCGGCTCCTCCGGGCACATTTTCTAAACAGAGTCTGGTTGGAGGAGCATAGAGGGAGGAGCCAGCCCACACTATCAAATTTTTAAAGTGCCTATGGCTCCTAGTGAACCCATCTATACCCCATGGTACTAAATGGATCCCCAGTGTCCTCTAGAACGTAAGAGAAAAGCAGGAATTCTGGAAGTTCTGAATCTGAATGCATCATAGTTCTTATCAGCACACCAGGTGAAGTAAGAATTCCAGACCCTATAATAAATCTGTGCAGATGCCGGCTTGTAGGCCTTCAACATAGTTTTTATAACTGCCTCTGAGAATCCTTTGGCCCTCAGGAGTGATGTTTCAAGAGCCACGCCATCAAAGCCAGTCTGGCCAGGTCTGGGTAGATGTACTGACAACTGGAGAGAAAGAAAGCTCTTGTGTGGGCGCACTCTTGAGAAAAGAAGAAAAATTCTTCGAATATGAATCAAAAAGATGGTTAAAACATAAGTTTATTATTCAAAAAAATGTTTTATTTTTTTTTAAAGTTACTCCTCTGAGATCCTAAGAAAAATGTAAAAAGTAGGAGAAATTTGAAAAAATGTAGGAATGTTCTGGTCTGTTAATCACACGCGAAGGATTAAAAAGGCTGCAGACACCTGAAAGTCTAACACCCGTTTCTCCTGACCAGTACAGATATTCTGTATTGATGAGACCAACCAGGGAGGTCAGTTATTATGTCTTTGAAGGACCACTGAAAAGGGGTCAATACTGGACAAATTGTTGGTCACCCGTTATTCATATGGCACAAATTGGCAAAGTATCTTGGCATACCTGAACGCTATTAAGAATGCCGAAACAAATGAAGAAAAAGAAAGAAAAAAAAGAAAATAAGATTTTACTCACCGGTAAATCTATTTCTCGTAGTCCGTAGTGGATGCTGGGAACTCCGTAAGGACCATGGGGAATAGCGGCTCCGCAGGAGACTGGGCACAACTAAAGAAAGCTTTAGGACTACCTGGTGTGCACTGGCTCCTCCCACTATGACCCTCCTCCAGACCTCAGTTAGGATACTGTGCCCGGAAGAGCTGACACAATAAGGAAGGATTTTGAATCCCGGGTAAAACTCATACCAGCCACACCGTATAACTCATGATACTATACCCAGTTAACAGTATGAAATATACTTGAGCCTCTCAACAGATGGCTCAACAATAACCCTTTAGTTAGGCAATAACTATATACAAGTATTGCAGACAATCCGCACTTGGGATGGGCGCCCAGCATCCACTAAGGACTACGAGAAATAGATTTACCGGTGAGTAAAATCTTATTTTCTCTGACGTCCTAAGTGGATGCTGGGACTCCGTAAGGACCATGGGGATTATACCAAAGCTCCCAAACGGGCGGGAGAGTGCGGATGACTCTGCAGCACCGAATGAGCAAACTCTAGGTCCTCCTCAGCCAGGGTATCAAACTTGTAGACTCTTGCAAAAGTGTTTGAACCCGACCAAGTAACAGCTCGGCAAATTTGTAAAGCCGAGACCCCTCGGGCAGCCGCCCAAGAAGAGCCCACTTTCCTCGTGGAATGGGCTTTTACAGATTTAGGGTGCGGCAGTCCAGCCGCAGAATGTGCAAGTTGAATCGTGCTACAGATCCAGCGAGCAATAGTCTGCTTAGAAGCAGGAGCACCCAGCTTGTTGGGTGCATACAGGATAAATAGCGAGTCAGTTTTCCTGACTCCAGCCGTCCTGGAAACATATTTTTCAGGGCCCTGACTACGTCCAGTAACTTGGAATCCTCCAAGTCCTAAGTAGCCGCAGGCACCACAATAGGTTGGTTCACATGAAAAACTGATACCACCTTAGGAAGGAATTGGGAACGAGTCCTCAATTCCGCCCTATCCATATAAAAAAATTAGATAAGGGCTTTTGCATGATAAAGCCGCTAATTCTGATACACGCCTGGCCGACGCCAAGGCCAACAGCATGACCACTTTCCACGTGAGGTATTTTAGCTCCACGGATTTAAGTGGCTCAATCCCAATGCGACTTCAGGAAATCCAACACCACGTTGAGATCCCACGGTGCCACTGGAGGCACAAACGGGGGCTGACTATGCAGCACTCCCTTAACAAAAGTCTGAACTTCAGGCAGTGAAGTCAGTTCTATTTTTGAAGAAAATCGATAGAGCCGAAATCTGGACCTTAATGGAACCCAATTTTAGGCCCATAGTCACCCCTGACTGTAGGAAGTGCAGAAATCGACCTAGCTGAAATTCCTCCGTTGGGGCCTTCCTGGCCTCACAGCACGCAACATATTTCCGCCCTATGCGGTGATAATGGTTTGCGTTCACTTCTTTCCTAGCTTTAATTAGCGTAGGAATAACTTCCTCCGGAATGCCCTTTTCCTTCAGGATCCGGCGTTCAACCGCCATGTCGTCAAACGCAGCCGCGGTACGTCTTGGAACAGACAGGCCCCCTGCTGCAGCAGGTCCTGTCTGAGCGGCAGAGGCCATGGGTCCTCTGAGATCATTTCTTGGAGTTCTGGGTACCAAGCTCTTCTTGGCCAATCCGGAACAATGAGTATAGTACTTACTCCTCTCCTTCTTATCATTCTCATTACCCTGGGTATGAGAGGCAGAGAAGGGAACACATACACCGACTGGTACACCCACGGTGTTACCAGAGCGTCCACAGCTATCGCCTGAGGGTCCCTTGACCTGGCGCAATATCTTTTTAGCTCTTTGTTGAGGCGGGACGCCATCATGTCCACCTGTGGTCTTTCCCAACAGTGTACAATCATTTGGAAGACTTCTGGATGAAGTCCCCACTCTCCCGGGTGGAGATCGTGTTTGCTGAGAAAGTCTGCTTCCCAGTTATCCACTCCGGGAATGAACACTGCTGACAGTGCTAACACATGATTTTCCGCCCATCGGAGAATCCTTGTGGCTTCTGCCATCGCCATCCTGCTTCTTGTGCCGCCCTGTCGGTTTACATGAGCGACCGCCGTGATGTTGTCTGACTGGATCTGCACCGGCCGGTGTCGAAGCAGGGGACTAGCCTGACTTAGGGCATTGTAAATGGCCCTTAGTTCCAGAATATTTTTGTGTAGGGAAGTCTCCTGACTTGTCCATAGTTCTTGGAAGTTTCTTCCCTGTATGACTGCCCCCCAGGCTTGAAGGCTGGCATCCGTGGTCACCAGGATCCAGTCCTGTATGCCGAATCTGCGGCCCTCTAGAAGATGAGCACTCTGCAGCCACCACAACAGCGACACCCTGGCCCTTGGAGACAGGGTTATCTGCCGATGCAACCCGGACCACTTGTCCAACAGATCCCACTGGAAGATCCTTGCATGGGACCTGGCGAATGGAATTTCTTCGTAAGAAGCTACCATCTTTCCCAGGGCTCGCGTGCATTGATGCACCTGTATTTGTATTAGGAGGTCTCTGTCTAGAGACGACAACTCCTTGGACTTCTCCTCCGGGAGAAACCCTTTTTTCTTGTTCTGTCCAGAACCATACCCAGGAACAGTAGACGCGTCGTAGGAACCAGCTGCGACTTTGGAATATTCAGAATCCAGCCGTGCTGTTGTAGCACTTCCCGAGATAGTGCTACTCCGACGAACAACTGCTCCCTGGACCTCACCTTTATAAGGAGATCGTCCAAGTACGGAATAATTATTTCGGCCATTACCTTGGTAAATACCCTCGGTGCCGGGGACAGACCCACGGCAACGTCTGGCATTGGTAATGACAATCCTGGTGAGGAGGGTAAATAGGGACATGCAGGTAAGCATCCTTGATGTCCAGTGATACCAAGAAATTCTCCAGGCTTGTAATAATCGCCCTGAGCGATTCCATTTTGAACTTGAACCTTCGTATATAAGTGTTCAAGGATTTCAATTTTAGAATGGGTCTCCCCGAACCGTTTGGTTTCGGTACCACAAACATTTTGGAATAGTAACCCCGGCCTTGTTGAAGGAGGGGTACCTTGATTTCACCTGCTGGAAGTACAGCTTGTGAATTGCCGCCAGTACTACCTCCTTTTCTCCGAGGGCAGCAGGCAAGGCTGATGTGAGGTAACGGCGAGGGGGAGTCGCCTCGAACTCCAGCTTGTATCCCTGTGATACTACTTGCAGAACCTAGGGATCCACCTGTGGGCAAGCCCACTGGTCCCTGAAGTTCCCGAGACGCGCCCCCACCGCACCTGTCTCCACCTGTGGAGCCCCAGCGTCATGCGGTGGACTCAGAGGAAGCGGGGGAAGATTTTTGATCCAGGGAACTGGCTGTCTGGTGCAGCTTTTACCTTCTTCCCTTGTCTCTGTGCAGAAAGGAAGCGCCTTTGACCCGCTTGCTTTTCTGAAGCCGAAAGGACTGTACCTGAAAATACGGTGCTTTCTTAGGCTGTGAGGAAACCTGAGGTAAAATTTTTTTTCTTCCCAGCTGTTGCTGTGGATACGAGGTCCCAGAGACCATCCCCAAACAATTCCTCACCCTTATAAGGCAGAATCTCCATGTGCCTTTTAAAGTCAGCATCACCTGTCCACTGCCGGGTCTCTAATACCCTCTTGGCAGAATGGACATTGCATTAATTCTGGATGCCAGCCGGCAAATATCCCTCTGTGCATCCCTCATATATAAGACGACGTCTTTAATATGCTCTATGTTAGCAAAATATTATCCCTGTCTAGGGTATTCATATTATCTGACAGGGTATCAGACCACGCTGCAGCAGCACTATTCATGCTGAGGCAATTGCAGGTCTCAGTATATAACCTGAGTGTGTATATACAGACTACAGGATAGCCTCCTGCTTTTTATCAGCAGGTTCCTTCAAAGTGGCCGTATCCTAAGATGGCAGTGCCACCTTTTTTGACAAACGTGTGAGCGCCTTATCCACCCTAGGGGATATCTCCCAACGTGACCTATCCTCTGGCGGGAAAGGGTACGCCAGCAGTAACTTTTTAGAAATTACCAGTTTCTTATCGGGGGAACCCACGCTTCTTTACACACTTCATTCACTCATCTGATGGGGGAACAAAACACTGGCTGCTTTTTCTCCCCAAACATAAAACCCCTTTTATGTGGTACTTGGGTTAATGTCAGAAATGTTTAACACATTTTTCATTGCCGAGATCATGCAACAGATGTTCCTAGTGGATTGTGTATATGTCTCAAACTCGTCGACACTGGAGTTAGACTCCGTGTCGACATCTGTGTCTGCCATCTGAGGTAACGGGCGTTTTTTGAGCCCCTGATGGCCTTTGAGATGCCTGGGCAGGCGCGGGCTGAGAAGCCGGCTGTCCCACAGCTGTTATGTCATCCAGCCTTTTATGTAAGGAGTTGACATTGTCGATTAATACCTTCCACCTATCCATCCACACTGGTGTCGGCCCCACAGGGGGCGACATCCCATTTATCGGCCTCTGCTCCGCCTCCACGTAACCTTCCTCATCCAACATGTCGACACAGCCGTACCGACACACCGCACACACACAGGGAATGCTCTGACTGAGGACAGGACCCCACAAAGTCCTTTGGGGAGACAGAGAGAGAGTATGCCAGCACACACCAGAGCGCTATATAATGCAGGGATTAACACTATAACTGAGTGTTTTATTTTCCCCCAATAGCTGCTTGTATACACATATTGCGCCTAAATTTGGTGCCCCCCCTCTCTTTGTAACCCTTTGAGCCTGAAAACTACAGGGGAGAGCCTGGGGAGCTGTCTTCCAGCTGCACTGTGAAGAAAAAATGGCGTCAGTGTGCTGAGGGAGATAGCCCCGCCCCTTTTTCGGCGGACTTTTCTCCCGCTTTTTTCATGGATTCTGGCAGTGGTAATTTATCACATATATAGCCTTGGGACTATATATTGTGATGATTTGCCAGCCATGGTGTTTATATTGCCCTCAGGGCACCCCCCCCAGCGCCCTGCACCCATCAGTGACCGGAGTGTGAGGTGTGCATGAGGAGCAATGGCGCACAGCTGCAGTGCTGTGCGCTACCTTGTTGAAGACTGAAGTCTTCTGCCGCCGATTTTCCGGAACACTTCTTGCTTCTGGCTCTGTAAGGGGGAAGGCGGCGCGGCTCCGGGAACGAACACCAAGGTCGGGTCCTGCGGTCGATCCCTCTGGAGCTAATGGTGTCCAGTAGCCTAAGAAGCCCAAACTACCACCAGTTAGGTAGGTTCGCTTCTTCTCCGCTTAGTCCCTCGCTGCAGTGAGTCTGTTGCCAGCAGATCTCACTGTAAAATAAAAAACCTAAAATATACTTTCTTTCTAGGAGCTCAGGAGAGCCCCTAGTGTGCATCCAGCTCAGCCGGGCACAAGATTCTAACTGAGGTCTGGAGGAGGGTCATAGTGGGAGGAGCCAGTGCACACCAGGTAGTCCTAAAGCTTTCTTTAGTTGTGCCCAGTCTCCTGCGGAGCCGCTATTCCCCATGGTCCTTACGGAGTCCCAGCATCCACTTAGGACGTCAGAGAAAAGGGAAAGATGAAGAAAAGGGGGGAATAAGTAGTGGTGATACTGCTGTTGGTGTCCACCCTCCAAACGAAGGGGAATAGTATCCTACTCTACAACACCAGGTATTCCCAGGGAGTCTCCTCTCCGGTACTGACCCGGCCCACCGCTGTTTGGCTTCCAAGATCGGACGAGATCGGGCATTAGCAGCATGGTATGATAGTAGAGAGGCTATCTACCAATGAGAGTGCACCTATATAGGAATAGTAGAAAAAGGAGATTAGTAAAGATAAAGTCTTTTGGTATGTGGATCCGCTTTCCACGTTAGGCAAGGTGAAGCAGTTGCCACTCAGTGACATAGTGCACCCTGGATCGTGGATGAGAGTCCACTGAAAATAGGTAAGCAATGAAAAGAAAAGAAAAGGAATATTCCAGTCTAATTTGACTAAGTAGGATGGACTAATTATATCAAGGAGAAAATAACCAAAAAAGATAACACATGTAAAGTGTCAGGTAATTTTGCGAGTCCAAATACAAATCACAAATACATTCCTTTTGTGCATAGGCACCTCTGAGTACAGTAGCAAAGAATCACTAATTTTTTGAGAAAGGATGAACCCAACCTATGGAGTGTGAATACACTGCTTAGGTAATTATAGTGAAACAGTGTGCAAAAAGCAGGTTAACCTGCAATCATTAGGATTAATAATCAGGAATCCCAAATGCTATGATCACTGGTATATCCAATGCAATAGGCACATGTCACAGTGAAGGTTCAAAATTTGAATAAAGAAATGATACTCATAGTGTCAAAATCGGGGAGCCGATGGTAACCAGCAGTCCTCCATGGAAAGGTCCCATTGCAGGGTCCGTGGAAAACGCGTTTCGCCCGTTGGGCTTGTTCACTTCCGGGATCTCGCATCTCCAAACTATGTGTGGGGTTTAAAAATAAGATTTTACTCACCGGTAAATCTATTTCTCGTAGTCCGTAGTGGATGCTGGGTACTCCGTAAGGACCATGGGGAATAGACGGGCTCCGCAGGAGACTGGGCACTCTAAAGAAAGATTTAGGACTATCTGGTGTGCACTGGCTCCTCCCCCTATGACCCTCCTCCAAGCCTCAGTTAGGAACTGTGCCCGGAAGAGCTGACACAATAAGGAAGGATTTTGAATCCCGGGTAAGACTCATACCAGCCACACCAATCACACCATATAACTCGTGATAGGAACCCCGGTTAACAGTATGATAACAACGGAGCCTCTGAACAGATGGCTCGCAATAACAACCCGATTTGTGTAACAATAACTATTTACAAGTATTGCAGACAATCCGCACTTGGGATGGGCGCCCAGCATCCACTACGGACTACGAGAAATAGATTTACCGGTGAGTAAAATCTTATTTTCTCTGACGTCCTAGTGGATGCTGGGTACTCCGTAAGGACCATGGGGATTATACCAAAGCTCCCAAACGGGCGGGAGAGTGCGGATGACTCTGCAGCACCGAATGAGAGAACTCCAGGTCCTCCTCAACCAGGGTATCAAATTTATAAAATTTTGCAAACGTGTTTGCCCCTGACCAAGTAGCAGCTCGGCAAAGTTGTAAAGCCGAGACCCCTCGGGCAGCAGCCCAAGATGAGCCCACCTTCCTTGTGGAATGGGCTTTTACAGATTTAGGCTGCGGTAGTCCCACCGCAGAATGCGCCAGCTGAATAGCGCTACAAATCCAGCGCGAGATAGTCTGCTTAGAAGCAGGTGCACCCAGCTTGTTGGGTGCATATAAAATAAACAGCGAGTCAGTTTTCCTGACTCCAGCCGTCCTGGAAATATAAATTTTCAGGGCCCTGACTACGTCCAGAAACTTGGAATCCTCCAAGTCCCTAGTAGCCGCAGGCACCACAATAGGTTGGTTCAAGTGAAAAGCTGATACCACCTTCGGGAGAAACTGAGGACGAGTCCTCAACTCTGCCCTATCCATATGGAAAAATCAGATAGGGGCTTTTACAGGACAAAGCCGCCAATTCTGACACACGTCTGGCCGAAGCCAGAGCCAACAACATAACCACTTTCCACGTGAGATATTTTAAATCCACAGTCTTAAGTGGCTCAAACCAATGTGATTTCAGAAACTCCAAAACCACATTGAGATCCCAAGGTGCCACTGGGGGCACAAAAGGAGGCTGTATATGCAGCACCCCCTTGACAAAAGTCTGAACTTCAGGCAGTGAAGCCAGTTCTTTCTGGAAGAAAATAGACAGGGCCGAGATCTGGACCTTAATGGACCCCAATTTGAGGCCCAACGTCACACCTGCTTGCAGGAAATGCAGGAATCGACCCAGTTGAAATTTCTCCGTTGGGGCCTTCTTGGCCTCACACCAAGCAACATATTTTCGCCAAATGCGGTGATAATGTTTTGCGGTGACATCCTTCCTGGCCTTGATCAGGGTAGGGATGACTTCCTCCGGAATGCCTTTTTCCTTTAGGATCCGGCGTTCAACCGCCATGCCGTCAAACGCAGCCGCGGTAAGTCTTGGAACAGACAGGGTCCCTGCTGCAGCAGGTCTTGTCTGAGCGGCAGAGGCCAAGGGTCCTCTGCAAGCATCTCTTGAAGCTCCGGGTACCAAGCTCTTCTTGGCCAATCCGGAGCCACGAGAATAGTTCTCACTCCTCGCTTTCTTATTATTCTCAGTACTTTGGGTATGAGAGGTAGAGGAGGAAACACATAAACCGACTGGTACACCCACGGTGTCACTAGAGCGTCCACAGCGATCGCCTGAGGGTCCCTTGACCTGGCGCAATATCTTTTTAGCTTTTTGTTGAGGCGGGACGCCATCATGTCCACCTGTGGTTTTTCCCAACGGTTTTCCAGCATCTGGAAGACTTCTGGATGAAGTCCCCATTCTCCCGGGTGGAGGTCGTGCCTGCTGAGGAAGTCTGCTTCCCAGTTGTCCACTCCCAGAATGAACACTGCTGTCAGTGCTAACACATGATTCTCTGCCCATCGGAGAATCCTTGTGACTTCTGCCATTGCCCTCCTGCTTCTTGTGCCGCCCTGTCTGTTTACATGGGCGACCGCCGTGATGTTGTCTGATTGGATCAGTACCGGCCGGTTCTGAAGCAGGGGCCTTGCTTGGCTTAGGGCATTGTAAATGGCCCTTAGCTCCAGAATATTTATGTGAAGCGAAATCTCCTGATTTGACCACAGTCCTTGGAAATTTCTTCCCTGTGTGACTGCACCCCAGCCCCGAAGGCTGGCATCCGTGGTCACCAGGACCCAGTCCTGTATTCCGAATCTGCGGCCCTCTAGTAGATGAGCCCTCTGCAGCCACCACAGCAGCGACACCCTGGTCCTTGCCGACAGGGTTATTCGCTGTTGCATCTGGAGATGGGACCCGGACCATTTGTCCAACAGGTCCCACTGGAAAGTCCTTGCGTGGAACCTTCCGAATGGAATCGCCTCGTACGAAGCTACCATTTTTCCCAGGACTCGTGTGCATTGATGTACCGACACCTGTCCCGGTTTTAGGATGTCTCTGACTAGAGATGACAACTCCTCAGCTTTTTCCACTGGAAGAAACACCCTTTTCTGGTCTGTGTCCAGAATCATTCCCAGGAACAGAAGACGTGTCGTCGGGACCAGCTGTGACTTTGGAATATTGAAGAGAAAGCGCTACCCCCACTACCAACTGTTCCTTGGACCTCGCCTTTATCAGGAGATCGTCCAAGTACGGGATAATTAAAACTCCCTTCTTGCGAAGGAGTATCATCATTTCGGCCATTACCTTGGTAAAGACCCTCGGTGCCGTGGATAACCCAAACGGCAGCGTCTGGAACTGATAGTGACAGTCCTGTACCACAAATCTGAGGTACTCCTGGTGAGGAGGGTAAATGGGGACATGGAGGTACGCATCCTTGATGTCCAGGGAGACCATGTAATCCCCCTCGTCCAGGCTCGCAATAACCGCCCTGAGCGATTCCATCTTGAACTTGAACCTCTTGATATAAGTGTTCAAGGATTTTAGATTTAAGATGGGTCTCACCGAACCGTCCGGTTTCGGTACCACAAACATTGTGGAATAGTAACCCTTTCCTTGCTGAAGGAGGGGTACTTTGACAATCACTTGCTGTGAATACAGTTTTTGAATAGCCACCAACACCGCCTCCCTGGCAGAGGGAGTTGCCGGTAAGGCAGATTTTAGGAAACGGCGGGGGGGAGACGTCTCGAATTCCAGCTTGTACCCCTGAGATATTACTTGAAAAACCCAGGGATCCACTTGTGAGAGATCCCACTGAGCGCTGAAATTCCTGAGCCGGGCCCCCACCGTCCCCGGGTCCGCCTGCGCAGCCCCAGCGTCATGCTGTGGACTTACCGGACGCGGGGGAGGACTTCTGCTCTTGGGAACTAGCTGTGTGTTGCAGCTTTTTTCCTCTACCTTTGCCTCTCGGCAGAAAGGATGAGCCTCTAGCCCTCTTGCTTTTCTGGGGCCGAAAGGACTGTACCTGATAATACGGTGCTTTCTTTTGCTGTGGGGCAGCCTGTGGCAAAAAGGTCGATTTCCCAGCAGTAGCTGTGGACACGAGGTCCGAAAGACCATCCCCAAACAGTTCCACCCCTTTATAGGGCAAAACTTCCATGTGCCGCTTAGAGTCGGCATCGCCAGACCATTGCCGAGTCCATAACCCCCTTCTGGCGGCAATGGACATAGATCTTATTCTTGATGCCAGCCGGCAAATATCCCTCTGTGCATCACGCATGTATAAGACAGCATCTTTTATATGCTCAATCGTCAGCAAAATATTGTCCCTATCCATGGTATCAATATTATCCGACAGGGAATCTGAACACGCAGCAGCAGCACTGCACATCCATGCTGATGCAATCGCTGGTCGCAATATAATGCCCGTGTGTGTGTAAATAGCTTTTAGGGTAGCTTCCTGCTTTCTATCAGCAGGTTCCTTCAGGGTGGCCGTATCCGGAGACGGTAGTGCCACCTTCTTTGATAAGCGTGTCAGCGCCTTATCTACCCTAGGGGGTGTTTCCCAACGTGACCTATCCTCTAGCGGGAAAGGGTACGCTGCCAATAACCGTTTTGAAATTATCAATTTCTTATCGGGGGAAGTCCAGGCTTCCTCACACACCTCATTTAATTCCTCAGATGCAGGAAAAACTACTGGTAGTTTTTTCTCACCAAACATAATACCCTTTCTTGTGGTACCTGGGGTATTATCAGAAATGTGTAATACATTTTTCATTGCCTCAATCATGTAACGGGTGGACCTATTGGAGGGTACACTAGTCTCATCATCGTCGACACTGGAGTCGGTATCCGTGTCAACGTCTGTATCTGTCACCTGAGGTAGCGGGCGTTTTAAAGCCCCTGATGACATTTGAGACGCTGGAACAGGCACAAGCTGTGTAGCCGGCTGTCCTATGTCGTCAAACCTTTTGTGTAAGGAGTTGACACTTTCACGCAATTCCTTCCATAAGTCCAACCACACAGGTGTCGACCCCGCAGGGGGTGACATCACATTCACAGGCATTTGCTCCGCCTCCACATAATTTTCCTCCTCATACATGTCGACACCGCAGTACCGACACACAGCAGACACACAGGGAATGCTCTTACAGAGGACAGGACCCCACTAGCCCTTTGGGGAGACAGAGGGAGAGTATGCCAGCACACACCAGAGCGCTATATATCACAGGGATATCACCTATAAAAACGTGTTTTCCCCTTATAGCTGCATAATATATTTATACTGCGCCTAATTTGTGCCCCCCCTCTCTTTTTTACCCTTTTCTGTAGTGCAGGACTGCAGGGGAGAGCCAGGGAGCTTCCTTCCAGCGGAACTGTGAAGGAAAAATGGCGCCAGTGTGCTGAGGGAGATGGCTCCGCCCCTTTTTCGGCGGGCTTTCTCCCGCTATTGTAAAAGTTCTGGCAGGGGTTAATAAGCACCCATATAGCCCCTGGGGCTATATATGGTGCCAGTTTGCCAGCCAAGGTGTTATTATTGCTGCTCAGGGCGCCCCCCCCCAGCGCCCTGCACCCATCAGTGACCGCAGTGTGTGGTGTGCATGAGGAGCAATGGCGCACAGCTGCAGTGCTGTGCGCTACCTTGGAGAAGACAGAAGTCTTCAGCCGCCGATTTTCCGGACCTTCTTGTTTCTGGCTCTGTAAGGGGGACGGCGGCGCGGCTCCGGGAACGGACGACGAGGTCGGGTCCTGTGTTCGATCCCTCTGGAGCTAATGGTGTCCAGTAGCCTAAGAAGCCCAAGCTACCACCACTTAGGTAGGTCCGCTTCTTCTCCCCTTAGTCCCTCGATGCAGTGAGCCTGTTGCCAGCAGGTCTCACTGAAAATAAAAAACCTAACATATACTTTCTTCCTAGGAGCTCAGGAGAGCCCCTAGTGTGCATCCAGCTCGGCCGGGCACAGAAATCTAACTGAGGCTTGGAGGAGGGTCATAGGGGGAGGAGCCAGTGCACACCAGATAGTCCTAAATCTTTCTTTAGAGTGCCCAGTCTCCTGCGGAGCCCGTCTATTCCCCATGGTCCTTACGGAGTACCCAGCATCCACTAGGACGTCAGAGAAAACCCTGTTACTTTGGGTAGCAGCCAATAGGGGGTTTGTATCTGATTGAGCATGGGGGCGGGGATGTTGGAGGTTCCTGTGCGGTCACTGGGAGCGTGTAGATGGCGCATCCCAGTCAATCAGGCCGTGGGCGCACCCGACGTCAGCGGCACGTGTGCGGACCGGGAGCACAGGGAAGGGCGCAGATGAGCATGCGCGGGGAAGAAAACATCCCTGTGACCTTAGTGACCCGGTCACGGGGACGATCGGCGGCGCCATGTTCTAAATGGGTTTGCCAGGAGTGCATATAATATAGGCATACATGACATACATAAGAGAGTAACGGGACGCCATTTTAGGAAAGGGAATAGCTTGCCAGGAGTTGTTGAAGCAGGAATAAAAAGACTGGGTAGGATAAATTTGAAGTGTACTGTAGTTAAAAAAGATTAAGTGTGCACCCAGGTGCAGATTTTATAATGATAGTGATGCGTGAATTATAACGCACCACAATAGTGTGAGACTAATTGCCATTATGACTGGGGTCTAAATGAGAAAGAGAGGGGGAATAAACAAGGGGGAAAAAAAGGTTGGGGCAGGGAGGTGTGGTGATGATGGGAGGGGGGGGTATGGTGAATGGGATTGGCTGATACAATTGGGACTACCATGGTGACGGGAGGGAATATAAGTAACACATGATTTGGTGAAGGAAAACACCTTGATGATGCGGGCTGACGTAAAAATCGTGGTCTTATATCTAGGATATGTAATAACCGCATTCTAAGGGAAGAGGTGCTGGTTATAATTGTTGAGTAAAGGGAATGAAGTGAAATAGGATAAACGGAGTAATTGGGATGAATTAAAAGCTGGGTTAAAGGTGACGAAGGAAAGGGCGCGACATGCAAAATGTCCTTTGTGATCAAGGGTTATTAGCCGATGCATCTGAAGATGCGATCCGGACCATTGGTCCAACAGGTCCCACTGAAAGATTCTGGCATGGAACCTGCCGAAAGGAATCGCTTCGTAAGAAGCCACCATCTTTCCCAGGACTCGCGTGCACTGATGCACCGACACCTGTTTTGGTTTCAGGAGGTCTCTGACTAGAGAAGACAACTCCCTGGCTTTCTCCTCCGGGAGAAACACTTTTTTCTGGACTGTGTCCAAAATCATTCCCAGGAACATTAGACGTGTCGTCGGAACCAGCTGTGACTTTGGGATATTCAGAATCCAACCGTGCTGTTGTAGCACTTCCCGAGATAGTGCTACTCCTACCAACAACTGCTCCCTGGACCTCGCCTTTATCAGGAGATCGTCCAAGTACGGGATAATTAAAACTCCCTTTTTTCGAAGGAGTATCATCATTTCCGCCATTACCTTGGTAAATACCCTCGGTGCCGTGGACAGTCCAAACAGCAGCGTCTGGAATTGGTAATGGCAATTTTGTACCGCAAATCTGAGGTACTCCTGGTGAGGATGATAAATGGGGACATGCAGGTAAGCATCCTTGATGTCCAGGGATACCATGTAATCCCCCTCGTCCAGGCTTGCAATAACCGCCCTGAGCGATTCCATCTTGAACTTGAACTTTTTTATGTATGTGTTCAAGGATTTCAAATTTAAAATGGGTCTCACCGAACCGTCTGGTTTCGGTACCACAAACAGTGTGGAATAGTAACCCCGTCCTTGTTGAAGTAGGGGCACCTTGACTATCACCTGCTGGGAATACAGCTTGTGAATTGCCTCTAGCACCGCCTCCCTGCCTGAGGGAGTTGTTGGCAAGGCAGATTTGAGGAAACGGCGGGGGGGAGACGCCTCGAATTCCAGTCTGTACCCCTGAGATACTACTTGCAAGATCCAGGGATCCACCTGTGAGCGAGCCCACTGATCGCTGAAATTTTTGAGGCAGCCCCCCACCGTACCTGGCTCCGCCTGTGGAGCCCCACCGTCATGCGGCGGACTTGGAAGACGCGGGGGAGGACTTTTGCTCCTGGGAACCTGCTGTTTGTTGCAGCCTTTTTCCCCTACCTCTGCCTCTGGACAGAAAGGACCCGCCTTTTCCACGCCTGTTTTTCTGAGTCCGAAAGGACTGTACCTGATAAACGGCGCCTTTTTAGGCTGTGAGGGAACATGGGGTAAAAATGCTGACTTCCCAGCAGTTGCTGTGGAAACTAGGTCCGAGAGACCATCCCCGAATAACTCCTTACACTTATAATGGCAAAACTTCCATGTGCCTTTTTTGAATCTGCATCCCCTGTCCACTGGCGAGTCCATAAGCCTCTCCTAGCAGAAATGGACAATGCACTTATTTTAGATGCCAGCCGGCAGATCTCCCTCTGTGCATCTCTCATGTATAAGACTGAGTCTTTTATATGCTCTATGGTTAGCAGAACAGTGTCCCTGTCTAGGGTGTCAATATTTTCTGACAGGGAATCTGACCACGCAGCGGCAGCACTGCACATCCATGCTGACGCAATAGCTGGTCTAAGTATAATGCCTGAGTGTGTATATACAGACTTCAGGATCGCCTCCTGCTTTCTATCCGCAGGCTCCTTTAGGGCGGCCGTATCCGGAGACGGAAGTGCCACCTTTTTAGACAAACGTGTGAGCGCTTTATCCACCCTAGGAGGTGTTTCCCAACGTGCCCTATCCTCTGGCGGGAAAGGGAACGCCATTAGTAATTTTTTAGGGATTACCAATCTTTTATCGGGGAAAGCCCACGCTTCCTCACACACTTCATTTAATTCTTCAGATGGGGGAAAAACTACTGGAAGTTTTTTCTCCCCAAACATAATACCCTTTTTAGTGGTACCTGGGTTTATATCTGAAATGTGTAACGCCTCTTTCATTGCCCCAATCATGCAACGAATGGCCCTAGTGGACATTAGATTTGACTCATCGTCGTCGACACTGGTATCAGTATCCGTGTCGACATCTGCGTCTGCCATCTGAGGTAGCGGGCGTTTTAGAGCCCCTGATGGCCTTTCAGACACCTGGGCAGGCACGAGCTGAGAAGCCGGCTGCCCCGCATTTGGCATGTCGTCAAATTTTTTTTTTGTAAGGAGTCGACACTTGCACGTAATTCCTTCCATAAAACCATCCACTCAGGTGTCTGCCCCGCAGGGGGTGACATCACATTTATAGGCATCTGCTCCGCCTCCACATAAGTCTCCTCATCAAACATGTCGACACAGCCGTACCGACACACCGCACACACACCGGGAATGCTCTAACAGAGGACAGGACCCCACAGAAGCCCTTTGGGGAGACAGAGAGAGAGTATGCCAGCACACACCAGAGCGCTATATAATGCAGGGACTAACTGAATTATGTCCCCTATAGCTGCTGTAATATTTACTGCGCCTAAATTTAGTGCCCCCCCTCTCTTTTTTACCCTTTTCTGTAGTGTAGACTGCAGGGGAGAGCCAGGGAGCTTCCTTCCAGCGGAATTGTGAGGGAATAATGGCGCCAGTGTGCTGAGGGAGATAGCTCCGCCCCTTTTTCGCTGACTTTTCTCCCGCTTTTTTCATGGATTCTGGCAGGGGTAATTATCACATATATAGCCTCTGGGGCTATATATTGTGATTGTTTTGCCAGCCAAGGTGTTTTTATTGCTGCTCAGGGTGCCCCCCCCCCCCAGCGCCCTGCACCCTCAGTGATCGGAGTGTGAAGTGTGTATGAGGAGCAATGGCGCACAGCTGCAGTGCTGTGCGCTACCTTGGTGAAGACAGAAGTCTTCATGCCGCCGATTTTCCGGACTTCTTCTTGCTTCTGGCTCTGTAAGGGGGACGGCGGCGCGGCTCCGGGACCGAACACCAAGGCCAGTTCCATGCGGTTGATCCCTCTGGAGCTAATGGTGTCCAGTAGCCTAAGAAGCCCAAGCTAGCTGCAAGCAGGTAGGTTCGCTTCTTCTCCCCTTAGTCCCTCAATGCAGTGAGCCTGTTGCCAGCAGGTCTCACTGTAAAATAAAAAAACCTAAATTATACTTTCTTTCTAAGAGCTCAGGAGAGCCCCTAGTGTGCATCCAGCTCGGCCGGGCACAAAAATCTAACTGAGGCTTGGAGGAGGGTCATAGTGGGAGGAGCCAGTGCACACCAGGTAGTCTAAAAGCTTTCTTTTAGTTGTGCCCAGACTCCTGCGGAGCCGCTATTCCCCATGGTCCTTACGGAGTTCCCAGCATCCACTAGGACGTCAGAGAAATTATAACCCATTTTAGCAGCTTTTCAGGATACAAAATTAATGTTGCGAAGTCGGAGCTTCTTATGCTTACGAGCCCCAGGCCCAAGTTATCTGAGACTAAGGATTTAAGTTTGATTAAAATTGTTGACTCTAAGATAAAATATTTGGGCATATATATCCCTGCCAAGATGGATAATCTATACAGATACAATTATACCCCGCTTATCTCTGGCCTAGAAAAATCCTTGGATAAATGGCAAAATCTTCCGTTGTCCATGCTGGGTCGGTTAGAGGTCATTAAGACCATCTTACTACCTAAATTGACGTATGCTATGCAGATGTTACCCCTCAAATTGACCATACGGGATGTTAAGCATATCATGACGGTTTGTAGTAGTTTTCTTTTCTGTGGAATTCTAAGAAACCTAGAACCTCTTTAGATAAATTGCAGATTCCTAGAGGACAGGGAGGTCTAGGCTTGCCTAATCTCATCCACTACTCCTGGGCGATACTGTTTAAGTATGCCTTGGACTGGTTGACGGGTGCTGATCTTTTTTCTGAAACTTTGGTTGATTGTGCCCTTATGGCTCCCTTTTCTCCGGGGGCACTCCTCCATACCCCTAAATCTAAGATACCTAGGCATATATACAAGAACATATTCTTCAGAGACACTTATGAAGCATGGTGCTTTAGAAACACGAAACTGCAACATAATCCTCATAGTTCTCCTTGGATTCCCTTATGGGGTAACCCTGGGTTTATACTGGGTTTGAGTAATCCTATTTTCTGCCGCCTAGCATTGAAGGGCATCAAAGCCATGGCACAGGTTTTTGATCCAGGGGGTCGCCTATTGTCATTTCCTGATCTCCAACGTGTTTATGGTCTTCCAGATTCATATTTTTTGTTCCTACAGGTAACCCACTATGTACGTTCGCTCCCCCCGATGTCACTCTCTCCCCTAGCTCCAGATCCATTGGTTCCTATTTTTATTAAAGTTATGAAAGGCATTTATAAACCCAGAATGATATACACATTGCTACTGACACCGCTTTCGATGCCGCTGAGACGGGGAGGTGGCGATGGCGTGGATCAGGGATATACCCCGTCTGCAACATGAGAATGTGTTATTCAAATATTATGAGAAGGTCCTCCGAGTGGGGCACTCGAAGTCCATGTGAAAACGGTGTACAGGGCCTATGCGTCTCAAAGCCAGAGGAGGCACTACGTCCAGGAGGAGTCGGGTAAATACCCTAAGTGTGGCTATTCCTCGGCTACACTGTTACATAACCTATGGTCCTGTGGTCATATTAGAAAATTTTGGTTTAAGATGATATATTATATTAACTCACAATATGATTTTTCTGTACACATCCCGCTACTATTTGCTAACTTTGATGTGTGGAACATTGATCACTCGCGTAGACCTCCGATCCCTTTTTTAACCTTGGTGGTTACTGTGGCAAAGAAGGTGATCCTAAATTCCTGGATTATGAAACACGCCCCCCATGGTACGTGAGGTGGAGGATTCGTTACAAAATATTATGTATTATGATAGATATGATACCCGTCCTGATAAATCAGAAATCATGTGCTACTTTTACACTTAACTGGAGCCCCTTCATTCGTACCAAATCTCCTCAAATACAAACTCACATCCTGGAATCTGGTTTTCGCCCTTCATCTAATTTGGTTTCACAATAATATTACTGGATTATGGTCAGCTGTTCTTTTCTTGCCTACGATGGTTTATGATGTTTATATTTATATATGTATAATCTGTAGGGTTGTGGATGACCCGAGACTGGTCGTCCCCCGCCTTCCCTTTCCACCTCTAGAGGAAGTTTTCTGTTGCGGCATTTTTTGAGGCACTGATGTTCATCTTTGAGGCATGAGGATTTTTTACACACTGAGCGACTTGTTTGCTCTATCTTCTTACGCCCACTAGGTTACCATTTTCTCTTCCCTGCCCCAGATTTCCGAGTCTATATGTTTACACTGTATGTAATGTATATTCCCTGGGAATAGATCAACTTTATTATAGACACTTGAAGAATTAACTCTGACTCCTCTTTTCATGACCCGACATTGTGCTACTGTTTTATTGTACGCCTTGATGTTTTTATTCATCTTTCCCTGTATATGTTGATTTATATGCTGTAACGGAAAGCTTTTCGAAAAACTCAATAAATATATATATATATTTAAAAAAAAATCAGTTTTCTTGGTGACAATAGTGGAATCCTCATCATCTGTGATTTGTAGGATCTGCTTAATAGCAACCACTAGGTCAGGGACATCAACTATCAATGGAGAATCCTCATCAGAAATGCCTGATTCAGTGTCGGACAGGACAGGATGATCCTCCTCCTTTTCAGATGAAACATCTGAGAGATTCGTGGATTGTGAGGAGGAAGCAGCCCGCTTAGATGACCCAGAGACACGAGTGTGACCTGGAGTAGATTTTTGTCTGCCCAAAGATTGATTTAATTGCTGCAACTGGTTAGACAAATTGTCCGCCCAAGGCGGATTAACCATAGGGACAATTTGTGGCTGTAGTGGAACAGGTGGTCCCATAGGGGGCATAAGGCATTCCACTAGAGTACCCAGTAGGGCTGTGAACGCAGCCCAGGGTGGCTCCTGATTGGATACAGGAGCCGCGGACTGACTAGAAGGTATATGGTACATAGTACACAGACCATCATACACAGATTCCCCCTCTGGTAAATCCTTGGCGCATGCTCTGCATGATGCAGGAGCGTCCACAGACTTACTGCCCTTTCTGTTAGACACTGTACACAAATGCAACAGAGAGCGGTTTAATACGATGAAGCCAGAGTACAATACCTGCGAATAAATCCGGTATTATGTGACTGATTACACAGTAGAATACACACAATGGGTAAATACTGTGACGCACTATATAAATGACCCTGACGCACCTAGTCCCTTAGGGTACAGAATAAAGTGATAGATATATCTGGGAAACACTGAAAGTGAAACCACATAGCAGATACAGGCACACACAGTCACTTTTGCAATACAGATATTTATGAAGATAATAAAACTGCACTAGACCAGTATGTGTATAATATATGTATGTATGTATGTATGTATGTATGTATGTATATATATATATATATATATCCATGTCTTCCGGCACTCCAAACTACGATTAACCCTGCTCCGGTGCCCTCCTCTGGAGTAAATGCCCCTGGTATGCAAAAGTTCACTGTAGGAGGCACACTCCTAGACCGGAGGTATATATCAGAATACTCATACAATATATCCTGTAATAGGTACACTCTTTCTTAACTAACGCTGTCTGTATAGAGACATGTAGAATACTCAAGTGTTTGTAAAGTCACAGCGCTGTATACAGGCGGCTTTACAAGGGAGACCTAACCCTGCAGTCCAGGAGACCAGCCGCAGCCTATGTATAGAAGATGGCCCCAGCGTCTCAGTCAGGGAGTGAGGGAGAGTGTGAGACAGCTCCAGGGAGGGAAATCTATGTGGAGATGGCGCCCTGGGCCGAGGGAGGGGCTACAGGTCAAACGCCAGTTTCCTTAAGCTGGACTTCCACCACCAGTACTACAGAGCCTTATTAAATGGGGCGTTAATACACCCGACCTGTACTCTTACGCCCTGGCGGTCTAGTGGGGTCCCTGCTCGGTGACAGTGTCCACGCCAGCACTGCGACCCGTCTCCCTAGGTCACGGGTGGAACGCAATTTAATGGTGGGTCCCACCTGGAGGACCCTCTTACCTCCTCCGCATGGCAGCCACGTGATCCAGGAGAGCGGTCTGCGACCGTGTGCCTAAAGCCGGAGCGTCTCCGCCGCAAATACCCGGGAACAGGCCGCGGGAGTATGCAACGCTGCTGGGGAGGTGATGGAGCTGCAGCGCTGAAGTGTCACCATGACATACAGCGCTGACAGCCCAGTTGAAGAAATCTTCTTAGAAAAGCTTTTCAGGGCTGCCCAGTGCAGCCCTCCTGTTAGTGACCTGCTGCTGCAGGCACCAACTCAAAACTGAGCTCTCAGTGCCTGAAGGCGGGGTTATAGAGGAGGCCCCAATGCATCCTGGGACAGCCTAAAGCTTTAGCCTGTTGGTGCCTCTGGAACAAGATCCACTCTACACCCCGATGTTTTCCTGCAGAAATAAATGCTTATCCTTTTTAATATGTCCTGTGTCAGTCTCCATATTTATCACATTGTGTCCCAGAACCTGGTGACTTGAATTTTTCTACCGACAGCAATTTCATGGTCTGATCACACCCCACTAATAGGGTCCTGGTCGCCTTTTCCCGCTACTCCTCCTTTACCACCTTGGAGATTGCAGGATTATATATTAATGGATGCTGAAGGCACCAGAATTATGCAAGAGGCCCTGTCCTCCTCCTTAGACGTGACCACTCCTGAAGATACTTCCATTAGGTACCATTGGTGTGCCCTTAAGGCCATGGATCAGAAGCCAGAGAAGGGCGTCATCCAAGTGTCAGGGGACAGGTAATCAGCAGGGAAGGTGCAGGATCCTCAATGCTGGTTCCCATACACAAGCTCTATAAATGTATTATATACCTAAGACGACGGTAGCAAGACTCAGATGCTGCCAACTCAGTCACAGGAGCCGTTCATTAGCCAATTCCCTGAGGCCGGCTGTTACAGGAGCATGTGGATACATGACAGGGACTGTATCAGATATTTCCTAAGCATTGTGTCACGTGGCATGAGGAACCCCGAACCTCCACCCCAGCAAGCAGCCGCACCATGCCAGAAATAAGGAGATTTATAATAAGAACTTACCTTTGTTAAATCTCTTTCTGCTGGGGTGTAGAGTTGGACTTTGATCCGGGGCACCAGCAGGCTAAAAGCTTTGACTGTTCCCAGGATGCATAGCGCCGCCTTCTCTATAACCCCGCCTCCAGGCACTGGAGCTCAGTTTTGTTAACCAGTCTAATGCAATAGCAGGTAAAAGAGACGACAACAGTTAGTAGCCACATACACCACATTCTCACCACAGGAGAGGGTGTCCGTGGCTAATGCCATACAAACCCAAAGAAGCTAAGTGCGTCAGGGTGGGCGCCCTGTGGAATCCAGTGTACCTCGCAGAAAGAGATTTAACAAAAGGTAAGTTCTTACCCTAAATCTCCTTTTCTGCAGCGGGGTACACTGTGATTCTACAGGGAATAACATTGGGGATGTCCTAAAGCAGTTCCTCATGGGAGGGGACGCAATGTAGTGGGCACAAGAACCCGGCGTCCAAAGGAGGCGGAAGTATCGAAGGCATAGAACCTTATGAACGTGTTCACTGAGGACCATGTAGCCACCTTGCACAATTGTTCAAGGGTCGCACCACGACGGTCAGCCCAAAAAGGTAGAATGGGCTTTGATGGTAGCATTCTAATCCATATGGCCAAGGTCTTCTTATTAGCAGGCCAGCCACGTTTGTGAAAACCAAAAAGAACAAAGAGTCAGATCTCCTAAGCGAAGCTGTTCTCTTCACATAAATACGGAGAGCGGGAACCACATCTAAAGACCGCTCTTTGGAGGATAAACCTGGAGATGGAAAGGCAGCAAACACAATCTCTTGGTTAAGGTGGAAAGACGACGCCACCTTAGGCAGATAACCAGGGCGAGTTCTAAGAACTGCCCGGTCACGGTGAAAAATTAGAAAGGGTGACCGACAGGACAAGGCACCCAAGTATGAAACCCGTCTAGCAGAGGCAATAGCCAGCAAAAACAGGACCTTAAGAGTAAGCCACTTAAGGTCCACAGACTCAAGAGGTTCGAATGGAGACTCTTGTAAGGCTTCCAGAACAACCGACAAATCCCAAGGAGCCACAGGAAGAACACAGAGGTTGAATCCGTAAAACACCCTGAGTGAATGTATGAACATCAGGCAGAGTCGCAATTTTTCTCAGAAACCACACAGACAAGGCTGAGCTATGAACCTTGAGTGAGGCCAGACGGAGGCCTAAATCCAGGCCCTGTTGCAGGAAAGCCAAAAGTTTGGCAGTACTGAACTTGTATGCATCATAATTCTTAGGCGCACACAAGGTGAAGTAAGAATTCCAGACCCTATGATAAATACGAGCAGAAGCCGTTTTTCGGGCCTTCAATATAGTTTGAATGACCGCCTCAGAAAATCCTTTGGCCCTCAGAACTGAAGCTTCAAGAGCCACGCCATCGAGGGGCGTGGTCTGGCTGCTGAAGGAGGCAGCTGTGTGTTAGTGGAGCTCCCGGGACCCACAACAAAAAACACTTATTTATCTCCTACCTAAACCCTCCTGCTTGCCCCAACACCTCCTCTGCCCCTCTTGTTCCCCCTGCTGAGTCCCCTGAGGCACCGCGGAATCGGGGAGCAGTTTTAACTGCTCCTGCGGGTTGCGGCCTACGGGGCTCATGGAAGCCGGGGCCTCGATTTGGACTTCAAGCCGGAGATAGTTCCGGGACCCGCTGCTCGGGCCGCGGACCTCCTCCAGAGCTCCGGCCTTCCTGCTGCCGCTGGCCGTGACTAAGCGTGTCTCCCCGCTCCCAGCTGTAAGTACAACACTCTTGCCCGGCGGGGACCCTGAGACGCGTCGCGCGGGACGGAGCCGACGGGCGCCCGCGGCCATTTTAAAAATACCTCAGACACTGAGTGTCTTTCTCCCGCTGGGCCACCAATTGTAATTGCGGCCCCAGGGCCAGTGACCTGTGATGCCCAAATAAAAGAGAGGGGAGGGGCATATATAAGGCTGTGACACACGGATTCTGGTGTCATACATTATCTGCCAAAGTGCCTCCCCCATCCATCCATATATCTGTGTCAGCCGGCGCTCTGCTTAGTGGCTTCCACACAGCCCACCACCCGCTGCCGTCATTCATCTATAACACCGTGAAACGGTGTCAGGGCAACGTACTCCCTAACATATAGAGTCCCGCAGATACACCTCAATTGGACCAAGTCGGACGTACTGCCAATGTGAGTTGACGTATGGATCCCTAGCCATGCGCCTGCCTGCCTGATGTCACCCTAAGGCCACGCGGGGGCTTTTGCACGGTGACGACCCACATGCTTTCCACTGCCGAGGATATGTGAAAGTGTAAAACTGCTATATTTGAAGACCGATCTCATGGTGAGAGGGATAAAGAAGAAAAAGGCCAAGACCAAGCCGGACGCGATCCCATCCCCCGCGAACCGACATTCGTCGGACCTACGTCAGTTCTTAACTACTCCAACCTCAATCCCCGCTACTTCCTCTTCTGTCCCGACCTCCCCGAATCTACACGGCCCGGTGGACGACATGGCATCCCCTGGGACTCCGTTGCCTCCACAGGCCCTCTCCCTGTCTGCGGAGATAAGCGAGATATTGTCTCATGTAAGGTCACTCCCTACGAAACAAGATTTCTCAGCTTTGGAGACTCGCTTGCTTTCCACCATCACCCAGGAAGTGACAGCGCTCCGACAAGATATGTCCCAAATTGCGACTCGAGTCGATGTCCTGGAACGCCATGAATCGTCTAGTGTGGATTCTCTGATTAAATTTCGGGAGGTGCTATCTCACCAACGGGACGATATCTCTTCTAAAATCACGTATTGAGGATATGGATAATCGCGGCCGGCGAAATAATATCAGAGTCAGAGGCCTACCCGAGAGTGTCCAACAGGCTGACCTGATAGCCGCCTTATCTAAGATATTTGGAGAACTTATTGACCTGGATCCGAACAAGGACATTATATTTGATAGAGCTCACCGAGCCCTCCGTCCTCGCGGCCTGCCCTCTGACAGACCACGAGACGTGATTTGCAGGCTCCATTATTATGTCCAAAAAGAGGAAATAATGAGGTCGGCCCGTCAGTGGGACAACATTGTCTTTCAAGGGGACAAGATACAGATATTTCCTGACCTTGCCTGGTCGACATTACAACAACGTCGAGCCTTGAAACGTCTTACAGACTCTCTCAGGAAACCGGAGCTGAAATACAGATGGGGCTTCCCTTTCTCCCTCCAGGTTTCTCATGGTGGTAAAGTCGCGAGTCTCTCGAGACCTTCGGATTTACAGGCCTTCTTCACGATCTTGGGAATTCCTCCGGTACCGTTACCAGATTGGGACGCTTTTCACCACCTACCGGACCTGCCTGTTGTTCTCCCTCCAGACGACGCGTGGCAACAAGTTCGTTCCCCATGGATGCGGGGAGCAACTCCTGGTCCACGTTCTTTAGAGCCTCCTTGAATGAGAAGTTTCGTCCCGAGCGGACGTAAATTTATTTGCTACCCATGTTATATATTGAGTTTTTTCTCTTAAATAGTGCTATGTGTTGCTCACATGTGAGATCGGTTTTTGGTAACTTAATAATAGAATGCAGTTACCATGGTTTCATAGATAAGTGATGTGGTATCGTCGACATGTTATTTTGGTTTATTTTTATGCTGAATTCTTTATCTTGTTGTCGATACTCACATACATAACTGGTCAGCCTTCATGAAACCTGGTATGATTGTTTAAGGATTATATGTACACTGTTATATAAGCTTTTATATATTTTGTTTTCATATTTTGTTTCACTTGTGCCTTTGTGCACACCTCGGTAATACCACATATTTGTTTAGATTCTATCTTGTGGATGGTCACCGTCCTGGGCCTCCCGTAGGACCCCACTATGCTGCATCCCCTGTCTCTTTGGACTGGGAGTCGGCAGGATTCCGCTCCTGTCCTTTTTGCAGCAGTCCTTTTTGTAGTATTATCATTTCTATTTAATGTCAAAGTACTTTACGGCGTGGTTTCCCACGCTGCATCTTTTTTTCTTCTTTCCTTAGCTTTTCCTTTTTTCCTATTTCCTTCCCTTGCTGCTCTTCCTTCATCTTCCCCAGTGTCTGCCGTAGGGAAGGCTAATGTGAAGCAATTAGGTCCGCTTGATTATGGGGGTGAATGATTTACATGTAACTACCTGTGACGACATGTGATGACACAGCTGGCGCGTCGTGTCGCTCAGTGGTAAAAGACACGTGGTTACTTTCCTAGCCCTGGTCCTACACATGGACTTCACCAATTGCCAATATGTTATTAGTTATATGTTAGGCAATATTGTATTATATTGTATGATATTATTGTTACAAGGGTACAGTTATGTTTTCAATGTATATATATGAATGTATTGGTTATTCTGCTATAGTTTGTAAAATAATGTTTCCCCATGTGACGATCAGATAACCTGTGTATTTGCTCTGTCTGGGAAGATACAGCCAGTCTCAGATGTCAGGCCATACACCCCCCTCATTCTTCCCCACACAATGGATTCCAGGCCACACAATCAGATTAAGTAAGGTTACTTTAGTTAACATCTATTGTGGCCTAGGAGACATGCCTGGGCATGTGAAACTGTTCTGGGGGTGTCGCCTTATTGTAGAAAACACAAAGGCTTGATAATAGCAAACAGGGGAGGTGAGACAGAGAGAGAGAGAGAGGCAGGAGACTGACTAAGAAGTAATGTTCTGTCAGGAGCTCCAGGAGGGAATTGTCGTGTAGAATTGGATCACAGAAGTGTGCTGAGCTGTTTATAACCTATTCTGTTAATAAACCACTGTTGGTTTTTCATGTACCACCGTGACTGAGTGATTTTGAACCCAATATCCTCACATTTGGCGGCAGCGGTGGGATCACTCAAGACACCAGCAGAAAGGTATAAACCACAGCAGGCAATGGATTCCGCCCCGCTATGCTACCGTTACAGCAAGAAGGATCAACTACAGGACCTCTGTCGAGCAAGACGGATTGAGTTTAATACAGTGGATACCAAGGAATCCCTAATTGGAAAACTGGCTCAATGGGACGTTGAGCACCCTTGTGATAAGGAGGAAGAGGAGGATATGGTCGAGGCCTCAGCGGAGGAGACCAGTAATGGAACCAGGGCAGTGGAGCTTGTGGTTGGAAGTTTGTCAGCATATCGGCAGGCTGAGAAGCCGGATCTTTTATTTATAGTTTCCAAAATGCAGTACATTTGGGAGTACTGGAATGAAGCTCAGTGGGAAATCAGCAGGTGGAGAGTATCCAGCATACAGGACAAGTTGTGTCATCTGGGGAATGCGTTCATGCACTGCAGAAGTGAAGCAGCCACATGGAATCTGCTGGGGGAGCCAGAGTTTGAGGAATTCAGGGAGGAAGTGATCGCCACAGTGGCCCAAATGACACAAAGTATACAATATACAGAGACGGAAGGGCAAGTGCAGAGTAAATTGCCTTCCCGGACAGAGCCAGAGGAAGTGGCATTGGATCGGGGGCCCCTGGATACCCCAGCATGGCGAGACCAGTGTTACAGGGTGGATGCGGAAAGGCACCACCTGCAACAGCTTCTCCCATACCCAAGGGAAGAAGTTGCCCAGTGGTCTATACAGAAGGAAGCACACGAAGTGAAGACAGCAGTGAGCACAATCCAGGCACCCCAGGAGGAACTCCACTACAACTTCCCTGTTGCTGAGACGGAAGATAAGGACTTAGTGAGAGAGGGTCAAGAACTGTCTGCCCAGTATGTTACACTGGAAAAGGATGAGCTTGACCAGGTTGATGCAAGGAAGCACTGTCTGCAACCCGTTCTCTTGTCCCTGGGGGAATGTCACAGTGAAACACTCAGTGACCGGCCTGAGCTGTGTTACAAGTGGCCATTTGCAGGCTTGGAGGATATAGAAACCATCCCAGAGTGCCAGCGAGACATTGAGGAAGAAGTTGCCACTATCACCCGACCACCACTTCAGCAACAGAGCCTCCAAGGGAATCCTTCAGGTGAGCACCAACCAGTCCTGGCTACTGAGCCATTTACAGTGTTGTGTTTGGGGGAGGCTACTGAAAATGAGAAGGAAGTGGGGTCTGTCATTCAAACACCCCAGGAGAAGATGCACTATACCTTCCCATTGGCAGAGGTGGAAGAGGAGATCTCTGCGAGGGCAGCAGTAGGTGGCAATGTCCCAACTATAAGCATGGCTAGTGCAGACAGGGTCTCACTTCAGGCTGATCAGCATATTCGGCTGAGGGAGGCCTATTGTGAAGCTATGTTCATGGCTGCCCCAGTTATTTTATCAGAAAAGGATGTTCAGGAAGGGCCCAGTGTATCTCCAGCAATTGCATCTCTCCCAGAAGATTCTGGAGGTCTGTTCTCATTCAGTGAACTTGATGGTAAGGAGCTGCAGTCTGAATGCCAGAATCTTCCCTGTGACTCAGAGAAAATCCAGGGATCAGACCTGGTGAAAATAGCATCAGCTCAGGAACTGGAAGGGAACATGTTGCTCTACTCTAGGGCACCTGAATGTGTTTTGGACTGGCATTGTGTGCAAGGTGAAATGACTGACTCTAACCAGGACAATGGTGGTCAGCCAGTACATGTAGCAGTGAATGGAGAAGGTAATGCCACTGTCCCTGTGAACCTACATCCATGTTCCAGTACAACGATGGTCGAGTTGGTGGATACACACAAGGAAGCTGAGCAGATTGTACTCCAGGCCAAAGCATACAAGACTCAGAGTAGGATCCCACAAGTTACCCAGCTAGCCAGGCTGGAGGAAGCATTTACCCAGGATAGCACAGAAGAAACTTCTGGCATGAAGGAATCCCCATTGTGCCCTGACAATTACCATACCCGTGGTTCATGTTTGGGGGAGGGAAGCAACTGTCCTGATGCACCAGAGGTGATGGAAGTGGGGTTCCCAGGGAATACATGGTTGGGGAGGGAGAGTGAGGGCCCCAGAGATCAGATTTTGTTTATGGAGGAAAATTGTGACTATTTGAAATGTGAGGTTACCCAGTTGGGTGTAGGGGAATTATTAAGTCCCCAGGTGCAGTTATTGGACTTACTGAATTATACTGTTGCACATGCTGTTACCCCAACCCAGCGGCTCTCTACAAAGGGGACTTTGATTAATGTATTTGGATGGGACACCGGGGGGAAATACAAGAACTATGTACTGCTGATCACGTTTCCACCAGACCCTGGTAAGACTGTATTGAGTTATGTACTGTGGGCCACACACCCACCAGACCGGGGAAAGAAATTCCCACACAAGCCTCATGACAATTACCACAGACTTTGGACCTGGGACGCTGGTGGGCTCTGTACAAACTGTAAAGTGCTATTCCCAAAAACCACCAGACCCACATGAGAAACCAGCCAGTCATTGTTATGATGGGGCACAGACTGTCTGATGTAGAAGAGCATTACTGCGCTCAGCAAGCTTAAGCTACTTAGGACACAGGGCGAGAAAGTAGGGGAAGGTAATGTGACGACATGTGATGACACAGCTGGCGCGTCGTGTCGCTCAGTGGTAAAAGACACGTGGTTACTTTCCTAGCCCTGGTCCTACACATGGACTTCACCAATTGCCAATATGTTATTAGTTATATGTTAGGCAATATTGTATTATATTGTATGATATTATTGTTACAAGGGTACAGTTATGTTTTCAATGTATATATATGAATGTAATGGTTATTGTGTTATAGTTTGTAAAATAATGTTTCCCCATGTGACGATCAGATAACCTATGTATTTGCTCTGTCTGGGAAGATACAGCCAGTCTCAGATGTCAGGCCATACACCCCCCTCATTCTTCCCCACACAATGGATTCCAGGCCACACAATCAGATTAAGTAAGGTTACTTTAGTTAACATCTATTGTGGCCTAGGGGACATGCCTGGGCATGTGAAAATAGGGTTGCTCTGAAACTGTCTGGGGGTGTCGCCTTATTGTAGGAAAGACAAAGGTTTGATAATAGCAAAGAGGGGACGTGAGACGGAAGTGGAGAGAGTGGCAGGAGACTGACTAAGAAGTAATGTTCTGTCAGGAGCTCCAGGAGGGATTGTCGTGTAGAATTGGATCACAGAAGTGTGCTGAGCTGTGTTATAACCTATTCTGTTAATAAACCACTGTTGGTTTTTCATCTACCACCGTGACTGAGTGATTTGGAACCCAATATCCTCACACTACCCTTAACGTTAAAGGGCTGAATATACCTGAGAAAAGGTCTAAACTTCTTAAATGGCTTAGAGATGAGAAAGCTGACGTTGCTTTTATTCAGGAAACACATTTCAAGATGGGACACGTACCGTCCCTAAAATGTCACTATTATCCTCATGTTTTCCTGTCTAATAACTCTGCTGGTAAGACATTGGGAGTGGCTATATTATTGGCTCGCCACCTGCCTGTTCTTAACGTTGCCTCCCATAGAATAGCTGAGGGTAGGGGGTTGCTGGTGAAATGCGACATACATGGTCAACGTTTTTCTTTCTTGAACATATACGCTCCTAACGCTAAACAACCTTCCTTTATATCCTCAGTTCTAGATAATGTGGAACCTCTTTTGGAGGGGGTTGTGGTGATGGGAGGTGATCTTAACTGGACCCTAGATCCCCACCAGGACAATTCTAAAACGATATCCTGCAGGCCAGAGAGCGAGCATAGGGGAATGAGACGCGCCCTGCTCGACCACCAGCTGATTGACACTTGGAGACTGACGCATCCTACTGAGTTAGATTACTCTTTTTTCTCACACCCACATCAGACATATTCCAGAATTGATTACTTGTTCCTGAGCCACCGGCACTTACACCTCCTTTCCGATGCCTCTATAGGACAGATTGTGTGGTCAGATCATGCCCCTGTTAACCTCACTTTACGCCTTCCTCCCAGTACACATCGCCAATGGTCCTGGCGTTTTAACGACACTTTTCTGCAGGACACAGACTGTAGGTCTCGAATCGACAACGCTTTAGACTCTTACATTTGTACCAATGACTTAGAGGATATTTCCAAAGTCTCAGTCTGGGAAGCTCACAAATGTGTCATTAGGGGGGTCTGTGTTCAGATAGGATCCTTCCGCAAAAAGCAGAAAGAGAAACTTCGGGGTGATTTATTGTCTAAAATACAATCTCTCGAGCTTCTACATAAAAAATCCCAAACCCCACAACATTATGCCGATCTCGAAGCCACTAGGGCTGATCTGAATAAGTTACTCTCTGATAGAGTCAAGTTCTCTTATCGGAAGTGCCGTAGCAGATACTATCAATGGGGCAACAAACCTGGGAAATTATTAGCCGAAGCACTCAGAGAGCAACGTGCTCTTACTTTTATTCACACAATTAAAAATAGCCACGGCCAATCCCAACACCAGACACCCCACATCGCTAGGGCCTTTAGGACATATTATTCCACTCTGTATAACCTCTATGGTCCGACCGGAAGAACTGACAAGTTGTCCCACCAAACAGCCATAGCTGACTATTTACGGGCCTTAGACTTCCCCACGCTATCCACAAAAGAAGTAGAAGATCTGGACGCCCCGTTTTCCATTGAGGAGGTTACGAAAGCGATTGAATCCTCTCCCAACGGCAAGAGTCCCGGCCCTGATGGATATACCATTGCCTATTACAAAGCTTTTAAAGATAAACTAGTCCCTATACTCACAAGAGCCTTTAATACCATATCGGAACAATCACCTTTCTCCCCACAATCTCTAGAAGCCCATATTACAGTTCTACCCAAGGAGGGTAAAGACCCCAGCCTTTGCTCCAGTTACCGGCCAATCTCACTATTAAATATAGACATAAAACTTTTTGCCAAACTGATTGCGAACCGCCTTAAAATAAGAATTTACTTACCGATAATTCTATTTCTCGGAGTCCGTAGTGGATGCTGGGGTTCCTGAAAGGACCATGGGGAATAGCGGCTCCGCAGGAGACAGGGCACAAAAAGTAAAGCTTTACGATCAGGTGGTGTGTACTGGCTCCTCCCCCTATGACCCTCCTCCAAGCCTCAGTTATGTACTGTGCCCGGACGAGCGTACACAATAAGGAAGGATTTATGAATCCCGGGTAAGACTCATACCAGCCACACCAATCACACCGTACAACCTGTGATCTAAACCCAGTTAACAGTATGATAACAGCGGAGCCTCTGAAAAGATGGCTCACAACAATAATAACCCGATTTTTGTAACTATGTACAAGTAATGCAGATAATCCGCACTTGGGATGGGCGCCCAGCATCCACTACGGACTCCGAGAAATAGAATTATCGGTAAGTAAATTCTTATTTTCTCTATCGTCCTAGTGGATGCTGGGGTTCCTGAAAGGACCATGGGGATTATACCAAAGCTCCCAAACGGGCGGGAGAGTGCGGATGACTCTGTAGCACCGAATGAGAGAACTCCAGGTCCTCCTTAGCCAGGGTATCAAATTTGTAGAATTTTACAAACGTGTTCTCCCCCGACCACGTAGCCGCTCGGCAGAGTTGTAATGCCGAGACCCCTCGGGCAGCCGCCCAAGAAGAACCCACCTTCCTTGTGGAGTGGGCTTTTACCGATTTTGGCTGTGGCAGGCCTGCCACAGAATGTGCAAGCTGAATCGTACTACAAATCCAGCGAGCAATAGTCTGCTTAGACGCAGGAGCGCCCAACTTGTTGGGAGCATATAGTATAAACAGCGAGTCAGATTTCCTGACTCCAGCTGTCCTTGAAATGTATATTTTTAAAGCTCTGACAACGTCCAACAACTTGGAGTCCTCCAAGTCGCTTGTAGCCGCAGGCACTACAATAGGTTGGTTCAGATGAAATGCTGACACCACCTTAGGGAGAAAATGCGGACGAGTCCGCAGTTCTGCCCTGTCCGAATGGAAAATCAGATATGGGCTTTTGTAAGATAAAGCTGCCAGTTCTGACACTCTCCTGGCCGAAGCCAGGGCTAGTAGCATGGTCACTTTCCATGTGAGATATTTCAAATCCACAGTTTTTAGTGGTTCAAACCAATGAGATTTGAGAAAGTCCAAAACCACATTGAGATCCCACGGTGCCACTGGAGGCACCACAGGGGGCTGTATATGCAGTACTCCCTTAACAAAAGTCTGGACTTCAGGAACTGAAGCCAATTCTTTTTGGAAGAAAATCGACAGGGCCGAAATTTGAACCTTAATAGATCCCAATTTGAGACCCATAGACAATCCTGATTGCAGGAAATGTAGGAATCGACCCAGTTGAAATTCCTCCGTCGGAGCACTCCGATCCTCGCACCACGCAACATATTTTCGCCAAATGCGGTGATAATGTTGCGCGGTTACTTCCTTCCTTGCTTTAATCAAAGTAGGAATGACTTCTTCCGGCATGCCTTTTTCCTTTAGGATCCGGCGTTCAACCGCCATGCCGTCAAACGCAGCCGCGGTAAGTCTTGAAACAGACAGGGACCCTGCTGAAGCAAGTCCCTTCTCAGAGGTAGAGGCCACGGATCTTCCGTGATCATCTCTTGAAGTTCCGGGTACCAAGTCCTTCTTGGCCAATCCGGAACCACTAGTATCGTTCTTACGCCTCTTTGCCGTATGATTCTCAATACTTTTGGTATGAGAGGCAGAGGAGGAAACACATACACCGACTGGTACACCCAAGGCGTTACCAGCGCGTCCACAGCTATTGCCTGCGGATCTCTTGACCTGGCGCAATACCTGTCCAGTTTTTTGTTGAGGCGAGACGCCATCATGTCCACCATTGGTCTTTCCCAACGGGTTACCAGCATGTGGAAAACTTCTGGATGAAGTCCCCACTCTCCCGGGTGAAGGTCGTGTCTGCTGAGGAAGTCTGCTTCCCAGTTGTCCACTCCCGGGATGAACACTGCTGACAGTGCTATCACATGATTCTCTGCCCAGCGAAGAATCCTTGCAGCTTCTGCCATTGCACTCCTGCTTCTTGTGCCGCCCTGTCTGTTCACATGGGCGACTGCCGTGATGTTGTCCGACTGGATCAACACCGGTTTTCCTTGAAGCAGAGGTTCTGCCTGGCTTAGAGCATTGTAGATTGCTCTTAGTTCCAGAATGTTTATGTGAAGAGACGTTTCCAGGCTCGACCACACGCCCTGGAAGTTTCTTCCTTGTGTGACTGCTCCCCAGCCTCTCAGGCTGGCGTCCGTGGTCACCAGGATCCAATCCTGTATGCCGAATCTGCGGCCCTCCAATAGATGAGCACTCTGCAACCACCACAGAAGAGATACCCTTGTCCTTGGAGACAGGGTTATCCGCTGGTGCATCTGAAGATGCGACCCTGACCATTTGTCCAACAGATCCCTCTGGAAAATTCGTGCATGGAATCTGCCGAATGGAATTGCTTCGTAAGAAGCCACCATTTTTCCCAGGACTCTTGTGCATTGATGTACAGACACCTTTCCTGGTTTTAGGAGGTTCCTGACAAGCTCGGATAACTCCTTGGCTTTTTCCTCCGGGAGAAAAACCTTTTTCTGAACCGTGTCCAGAATCATCCCTAGGAACAGCAGACGTGTTGTCGGAATTAACTGGGATTTTGGAATATTCAGAATCCACCCGTGCTGTTTTAGCACTTCTTGAGACAGTGCTAATCCCATCTCTAGCTGTTCTCTGGACCTTGCCCTTATTAGGAGATCGTCCAAGTATGGGATAATTAATACGCCTTTTCTTCGAAGAAGAATCATCATCTCGGCCATTACCTTGGTAAAGACCCGAGGTGCCGTGGACAATCCGAACGGCAGCGTCTGAAACTGATAGTGACAGTTCTGTACGACGAACCTGAGGTACCCCTGGTGTGAGGGGTAAATTGGAACGTGGAGATACGCATCCTTGATGTCCAAGGATACCATAAAGTCCCCTTCTTCCAGGTTCGCTATCACTGCTCTGAGTGACTCCATCTTGAACTTGAACTTCTTTATGTACAGGTTCAAGGATTTCAGATTTAGAATAGGTCTTACCGAGCCATCCGGCTTCGGTACCACAAATAGAGTGGAATAATACCCCTTTCCTTGTTGTAAAAGGGGTACCTTGACTATCACCTGCTGAGAGTACAGCTTGTGAATGGCTTCCAAGACCGTCACCCTGTCGGAGGGGGACGTTGGTAAAGCAGACTTCAGGAAACGGCGAGGTGGATCCGTCTCTAGTTCCAACCTGTACCCCTGAGATATTATCTGCAGGATCCAGGGATCTACCTGCGAGTGAGCCCACTGCGCGCTGAAATTCTTGAGACGACCGCCCCCGAGTCCGCTTGAGAAGCACCAGCGTCATGCTGAGGCTTTTGTAGAAGCGGGGGAGGGCTTCTGTTCCTGGGAAGGAGCTGCCTGTTGCTGTCTCTTCCCCCTTCCTCTGCCTCGTGGCAGATATGAATATCCCTTTGCTCTCTTGTTTTTAAAGGAACGAAAGGGCTGCGGTTGAAAAGTCGGTGTCTTTTTCTGTTGGGGAGTGACTTGAGGTAAAAAGGTGGATTTCCCGGCTGTAGCCGTGGCCACCAAATCCGATAGACCGACACCAAATAACTCCTCCCCTTTATACGGCAAAACTTCCATATGCCGTTTTGAGTCCGCATCGCCTGACCACTGTCGCGTCCATAAACTTCTTCTGGCCGAAATGGACATAGCACTTACCCGTGATGCCAGTGTGCAGATATCCCTCTGTGCATCACGCATATAAAGAAACGCATCCTTTATTTGCTCTAAAGACAGTAAAACATTGTCCCTATCCAGGGTATCAATATTTTCAATCAGGGACTCTGACCAAACTACCCCAGCACTGCACATCCAGGCTGACGCTATAGCTGGTCGTAGTATAACACCTGCATGTGTGTATATACTTTTTTGGATATTTTCCATCCTCCTATCTGCTGGATCTTTAAGTGCGGCCGTCTCAGGAGAGGGTAACGCCACTTGTTTAGATAAGCGTGTTAGCGCCTTGTCCACCCTAGGAGGTGTTTCCCAGCGCGCCCTAACCTCTGGCGGGAAAGGGTATAAAGCCAATAACTTCTTTGAAATTAGCATTTTTTTATCGGGGGCAACCCACGCTTCATCACACACCTCATTTAATTCTTCTGATTCGGGAAAAACTATAGGTAGTTTTTTCACACCCCACATGATACCCTGTTTTGTGGTACCTGTAGTATCAGCAATATGTAACGCCTCCTTCATTGCCAAAATCATATAACGTGTGGCCCTACTGGAAAATACGGTTGATTCGTCACCGTCGCCACTGGAATCAGTGCCTGTGTCTGGGTCTGTGTCGACCGACTGAGGCAAAGGGCGTTTTACAGCCCCTGACGGTGTTTGAGGCGCCTGGACAGGCACTAATTGATTGTCCGGCCGTCTCATGTCGTCAAACGACTGCTTTAGCGTGTTGACACTATCCCGTAATTCCATAAATAAAGGCATCCATTCTGGTGTCGACCCCCTAGGAGGTGACATCCCCATATTTGGCAATTGCTCCGCCTCCACACCAATATCGTCCTCATACATGTCGACACACACGTACCGACACACAGCAGACACACAGGGAATGCTCTTAACGAAGACAGGACCCCACTAGCCCTTTGGGGAGACAGAGGGAGAGTTTGCCAGCACACACCAAAAGCGCTATATATGACAGGGATAGCCTTATAATAAGTGCTCCCTGTATAGCTGCTTTAATAATATAGTTTTGCCACAATTTTGCCCCCCCTCTCTTGTTTTACCCTGTTTCTGTAGTGCAGTGCAGGGGAGAGCCTGGGAGCCTTCCTGACCAGCGGAGCTGTGTGAGGAAAATGGCGCTGTGTGCTGAGGAGATAGGCCCCGCCCCTTTTTCGGCGGGCTCGTCTCCCGCTCTTTAGTGGATTCTGGCAGGGGTTAAATATCTCCATATAGCCCCCGGAGGCTATATGTGAGGTATTTTTTAGCCAAATAGGTTTTCATTTGCCTCCCAGGGCGCCCCCCTCCCAGCGCCCTGCACCCTCAGTGACTGCCGTGTGAAGTGTGCTGAGAGGAAAATGGCGCACAGCTGCAGTGCTGTGCGCTACCTTAAGAAGACTGAGGAGTCTTCTGCCGCCGATTCTGGACCTCTTCTCGTTTCAGCATCTGCAAGGGGGCCGGCGGCGAGGCTCCGGTGACCATCCAGGCTGTACCTGTGATCGTCCCTCTGGAGCTAATGTCCAGTAGCCAAGAAGCCAATCCATCCTGCACGCAGGTGAGTTCACTTCTTCTCCCCTAAGTCCCTCGTTGCAGTGATCCTGTTGCCAGCAGGACTCACTGTAAAATAAAAAACCTAAGCTAAACTTTTCTAAGCAGCTCTTTAGGAGAGCCACCTAGATTGCACCCTTCTCGGCCGGGCACAAAAATCTAACTGAGGCTTGGAGGAGGGTCATAGGGGGAGGAGCCAGTACACACCACCTGATCGTAAAGCTTTACTTTTTGTGCCCTGTCTCCTGCGGAGCCGCTATTCCCCATGGTCCTTTCAGGAACCCCAGCATCCACTAGGACGATAGAGAAACTATTATTACCTGGTCTGATACATGAAGATCAAGCTGGATTTGTCTTAGGCCGAGAAGCCAGGAATAATACCTCTAAAGTGCTTAACATGATTCACTATGCCGGCCAGCTTTTATCCCCTTCAATCATACTGTCGACCGATGCTGAAAAAGCATTTGATAGAGTGGACTGGGACTTTCTGGCTGGTATACTGAAGCATCTGGGACTCGGTAATGCCTGTCTTCACAGAATCCTATCCCTTTATACCTCCCCGTCCGCCAAAATTAGGATTAATGGCTCCCTTTCTGATTATTTGCCAATTTCCAATGGCACGCGACAGGGCTGTCCATTATCCCCATTGCTCTTTGTCCTTTGCATGGAAACATTAGCCCGAAGCATTAGGGCTAATCCGAGCATTTCGGGTTTGTTGGTAAAAGGGACTGAATACAAACTGGCTTTATATGCCGACGACTTACTTGCTATAATCACAAAACCGGTCACCTCTTTGCCAAACTTGATGGTAGAATTTGAGAAGTTTGGAGCCCTCTCTAACTTCAAAATAAACTATTCCAAATCTATTGCCATGAATTTAACTACTCCTCCTTATATAGTAGAGGGCCTGAAACATGCCTTCCCTTTTACCTGGCACGATCACAAATTAAAATATTTAGGGGTGTTACTGACTAACGATTTATCCAAACTATTCTCCCTAAATTTTAACCCCTTATTGGCTAGGCTTCGCCTAGACTTCCAGAAATGGAAGAAACTAAGACTGTCCTGGTTCGGCAGGATTAATGTTGTCAAAATGAACGCCCTCCCTAGGATACTATTCTTTCTCCAGACCCTTCCGATACACATCCCCCTGCTTTGGCTCCGAGACGTCCAGAATCTTGTTCGTGCGTTTGTATGGGGTTGTAAGACACCCAGGTTTAAACACGACATTTTATTTAGGAGAAAACATCAAGGGGGGCAACAACTCCCGCATATTCCTAACTACTACCACGCAGTGCACTTGAATAGGATTCTAGAATGGACGCGTGCTAAAGACCGCAAACAATGGGTCCTACTAGAGGAGGGTTGTCTCCCATATTATATTGAAATTGCACCTTGGCTTCCTTCCCTTCCGAAGGTCTCACACCCCACGGTCTCTCCCACACTCAAATTATGGGCCAGGTTGAGAACCCAGGGCCATATATCCTCTAAATGGTCCCCCCTAACCTCCCTTCTCCATAACTCCGAATTTGCTCCAGGTCTTCACGGGACAGCCTTCGCTCCATGGGCGGAAGCCAGGATTTTTAGAGTCGGTCAGCTGGTGAGCTCGGGTAGGGTGCGCTCTTTTTCAGATGTTCAGTCTTCTTGGAACCTGCATAGTGCTGAGTTTTGGAGGTTCCTGCAGGTTCATCATTTCATATCATCTTCTAGGTACCTCTCTGACATAACTAGGGATCTCACCGGGTTTGAAAGACTATGCACCTCTCCCAGTTCTCCCACACATACTATCTCACAAATCTACACGCTGATCATGGAAAACTTTTTTCCGCAACCTCCTACCTTTCTGGCTTCCTGGGAGAGGGAACTATCAGGGCTACATATGCAGATTAACTGGGATTCCGTATTTACAAACGCTCAGGCGAGTTCTTTATGCTTATCGACATTGGAGACCCTCTATAAACTTATATATAGGTGGTATAGGACCCCTCTTGTTCTCAATAAAATGTTTCCCTCTCTCTCGAATCTGTGCTGGAGATGTAAAAACGCCCCAGGGAGTTTTATACATATTTGGTGGGAATGCCCTCTTATAACTCCATTCTGGACAGAGGTTTTTAAATGCACCGAACAGATAGTGGGAGATGAGATCCCGAAAGACCCAGGTTTTTGGCTTCTCAATCACACCCCTACAGGAACACACTCGTACAAACATTCCCTGCTGAGACATCTTAGCAACGCAGCAAAAGTGGTTGTTCCAATCCTTTGGAGATCCACTTCTCCACCCTCGATTAAATTATGGCTCACAAAGGTCGATTACTTTTTAGATATGGAAGACCTGGTCTCCTTCTCATCCGGGAAAACCGTTAATTTTATAGCTATTTGGTTCCCCTGGTACGACTTTAAAGACACACCTTTGTATCGGTCCTACATGGCGACATAACCCCCTTCGTATTCGTATTCATATTCACATTCATAGCCATATTCATATTCCGACAACGATGACTCTCTAATGTGTCTCAGTCCCTTATGGGGTAGAGACCCCCCCCTCCGTCCCCCAAACAACCTTTCCCTACGCGCAGACTCTCACATCTGACTCTACCGTCTTAATTTTCCCTCTCTTCTCCTTTTTCTTTCTTTTCTTCTCTCTCTTTCTCCTCTTTTCCATTTTCCTATGCTGTTTTGTTAAAATGTTCCTCCTTTATAAGTTCTGATGTTGTAAGCGAAGCAGACAAATTATTTTTCTACTTTGGACGCCCTATGTATAGTGTACTGACATACATGATATGTGATGTTTTTGTCCATCCCCCTTTTTTGGAAAAGTATTGCTGTAATGTTTTGTCTGCTGATTTAATCAATAAAAAACAGTTTACACAAAAAAAGAGCCACGCCATCAAAGCCAGTCGGGCCAGATCCTGGTAGACACAAGGGCCCTGAACGAGGAGGTCTGGGCGTTGCGGAAGTAGAAGAGGACGTTCTATCGAGAGACCCTGTAGGTCTGAGAACCAATGCCGTCTGGGCCATGCTGGAGCAATTAGAAGTAGTATTCCTCCTTCTTGCTTGAACTTCCGTATTACCCTGAGCAGGAGTGACACCGGAGAGAACACGTACGGCAGCCGAAAATTCCATGGAATTGCCAGCGCATCCACGAACGCTGCTTGAGGATCCCTTGTCCTTGCTCCGAAGACCCAAACCTTGTCATTGTGTCAAGACGCCATCATGTCCACGTCTGGTAGGCCCCACTTGTCCACTAGAAGTTGAAAGACTTCTGGATGAAGGCTCCACTGTCCGGCGTGTACGTCCTGACGACTGAGGAAGTCCGCTTCCCAGTTGAGGATCCCCGGAATGAACACTGCCGATATGGCTGGTAGATGGCGTTCCGTCCAAAGAAGAATCTTTGACACTTCCATCATTGCCATGCGGCTTCGAGTGCCGGCTTGATGATTTATGTACGCCACCGTGGTGGCGTTGATCCGACTGCACTTGAACAGGCCTGTTCAGTACCAGAGGCAGGGCCAGTTTCAAAGCATTGAACACTGCCCGCAATTCCAGAATGTTTATCGGAAGGAGAGATTCCTCCCTGGTCCACCAACCCTGAAGAGAGTGTTGCTCCAACACCGCGCCCCAACCCCGCAGACTGGCATCCGTCGTTAGAAGGACCCAGTTGGAGATCCAGAAGGGTCGACCCCTGCTCAATTGCTGGTCCTGTAACTATCAGGTCAGTGACAGGCGAACCTCCGGACTCAAGGAGATCATGCGAGTCCTGATCCGGTGAGGCAGGCCGTCCCATTTGGAAAGTATTAACCTCTGGAGAGGGCGGGAATGAAATTGAGCGTACTCCACCATGTCGAAAGCAGACACCATGAGGCCTAGTACTTGCATCGCCAAAATGTATCGTCACATGTGGGTGGGATAGGAAGCATCTTATCTTGTCCTGAAGTTTCAGGACCTTCTCCGGAGACAAAAACAACCGCTGGTTGAGTGTTTCCAGTAATGCCCCCAGGTGCACCATGCTCTGAGCATGGACCAGGGAGGATTTCTTCCAGTTGATGAGCCACCCGTGGGCTTGCAGGAATTGGACCGTCAGTTCCAGATGATGAAGGAGAACCTCTGGGGGGTTTGCCAGGATCAACAAGTCATCCAGATACGGCAGGATCCTGATACCCTGACAGCGGAGCAGAGCCGTCATGACCGCCATGACATTGGTGAAGACTCGCGGAGCCGTGGTCAGACCAAACGGTAGGGCCTGGAATTTAAAATGTAGGTTGCCAATATCAAACCGCAGGTATTGCTGATGCGACACTGCAATAGGAATATGCAGGTGTGGCCGGAGAGACTAGCCAGCCACACGTGTAATGGCGTCTGCGGCACTGAAGGGGTTAACCCTCGTGCCCAGCGCCATGTTGCGGACTGTTTAAAAGTTTGTTGAATGATGTGTTTTAACATGTCATATGTAGTGCTCTGTGCACCATTGCAGGAAGACATGTTTAAATGTATTTTATATTCAAGACAGGCTTGGTGTATATTTAAAGGAAAAATGCAGTTACTATAGCTGTCTGAATACGCATCTCTTATCCTCTGGAAATAGGAAGTGGCATGCTAATGGCCCTGTTCTATCAGAGAGGTGTGAAGGACAATACCTTTTGATGTGTGAGTTCCTTAGAGAGAGATACTAATCACTGGGTCTATGGGCTTGGAATCTGTTTCATGTAGGCGATTTGATATACGATCCCTGAATGGCAGATAAAGGAAGGAAGACCGTTTGTTTGTATTGTAGCTATTCCTGTTGTAATCTTAAACACTGGGATTGCCTGGAGATGTGAATGACCAGAAACATCTGTATTTTGAAGATATGTGATAAATTTATCAATAGTGAATGTTAATCTGATACCAAACGTTGTCTGTGTGACAGGAAGGAGGATATTGTTTTATTGCACTTATATCCTTGTAAAATGTAATTTATTGGTATTTTGTAAAATAACCTGATTGGTTGGAGAAGACAGGGAGGGCTTACCCCCCTGTGGTACTGTGTGGAAAACTGACATAAAAAGGAGACCTGCGTGCCTCCAGAGTGGTAGTATTATTCCATCTTATTCTGCTGAAAACATCTGATTGTATGCTGTTACCCCTAGCAATAGGGAGGAGCCTTTTTAAAGGTTATTTGAGCAATAAACATCTTTGCCTCAAGAAGACTGCTTCATCTTGTGACCAACAGGGTTAGGCCAAACCTAGCCCCGTCCTCCGGCTGTCCAGGGAAGCACCTAGCGTCTCCAAGCTCCGCCTTCCGCCAGCTACCGGTAGAGGCCTAGCAAGTGGCTAGTGGGGATTCGTCAGCACCACACAGCTGTGGTAAGGCAGTGCGTCGGCACATACAGAGCAGAACCGTGGTTCCAAACGCCACGGCAGGTTAGGAGTTTGGTGGTGGCAGCGAGAACCCGCCCACAACGCAGTGGGTGGAGTCAGTAACAGGCGGTTACTGACGGTAAGCGGGAATCCCCTATGTGGTCAGGCCTCGTGTGGCTTGACCTTCCAATCTGTGCGCAGTCAACGGGACGCGAAAGCGGCGAGTGCTTTCGTACGGTACCGTCCTGTCACAGCAGGTAAGCCTCCTGTATGTTCAGGGAGACCATATAGTCCTTGGGCTCCAAAGCCAGAACAATACAGCGAAGAGTTTCCATATGGAATTTGGAAACTTTCACAAATTTGCTCAAAGACTTGAGGTTGAGAATGGTCCGGGAAGACCCATTCGGTTTTGGAACTAGGAACAACGTTGTATAGTACCTCCTACCTGTCAGAGGCACCGGCACTATCACTCCTGTGTCCAGGAGGGAATGTACCACCAAATGTAGAGTTTTTGCTTTTTACCGAATCCGAAGGGATGTTTGTTGAGCAAAACTGGTGAGGGGGACATTTCTTGAGAGAGATGGCGTACCCGTGAGCGACCACTTTCCTTACCCAGGCATCCAAAACTGTCTGTAACCATACCTGGGCGAACCGCAGAAGTCGGCCTCCCACCCTAGGATCCCCCAGGGGGAGGCCCGCACCATCATGCAGCAGGCATGTCTGTTTTGGAAGTAGGCTGACGGGCAGCCCAGGAACGTTAAGGTTTGGGCTTAGTGGATTTGGAAGTGTGAGCCTGTTTCGGGTACGCCTGACCCTTTGCTTTACTTGGAGGTCATAAGGAACGAGAGGAAGTACTCAGCCTTCGGAGCCAAAGAAGTAGTACTAGGCAGACAGTCTTAGCGGATGCTAAGTCAGCAACGATTTTGTTGAGATCTTCCCCAAACTACAGGATTCCACAGGAGAACAATGGGATATGATAGAGCGACAGCGGATTGGCACCATACGATCACAAGCTTTCAGTCCTCCCAGAATGCAACAAACTCGTCCATATATCCCCGCTCACTGGCCCTCATTTCGAGTTGTTCGCTCGCTAGCTGCTTTTAGCAGCATTGCACCCGCTAGGCCGCCGCCCTCTGGGAGTGTATCTTAGCTTAGCAGAAGTGCGAACGAAAGATTAGCAGAACTGCTACTAAATAATTTGCTGCAGTTTCTGAGTACCTCCAGACCGACTCCTAGATTGCAATCACCTCAGTCCGTTTAGTTCCTGGTTTGACGCCACAAACACGCCCTGCGTTCGGCCAGCCACTCCCCCGTTTCTCCAGCCACTCCTGCGTTTTTACCTGGCACGCCTGCGTTTTTTAGCACACTCCCGGAAAACGCTCAGTTGCCGCCCAGAAACACCCACTTCCTGTCAATCACACTACGATCACTCGAGCGTTGAAAAACGGTCGCTCGAGCTTGTGTAAATCTACTAAGTTTTGTGTGAAAGTATTTAGCGCATGCGCGATGCGTACCATGCGCATTTTTGCCGTTTTTTTACCTAATCGCTCCATTGCGAAAATCGGCAACGAGCGAACAACTCAGAATGACACCCACTGGCTCAGGCAAATCAGTGGTATTCCAAAGCATTTGGGCAGGAGCATTATGTAGAACCCTATTCAGGCGAGAAGAACACACATGCACACCCTTCCATGCAAGAGAGAAGAGTTTAGAGAGTATAAAGATTCTCAAATCAGGTGCGTCAGGGTGGGATCCCTGTGGAAACCTGTGGACATAGGAGAAATACCGTTATCAATGGTAAGTTCTTACCATAACGTATATTTCTCCGGCAGGGTCCACAGGTTATCCACAGGATAACAATAGGATTTCCCAAAGCAATTTTTAGTGGTGGGGACCCTCCTGATTGGACAGGAGAGCCTTACACCCGAATTCAGCATCATGAGAGGCAAAAGTATCCAAGGCATAATGTCTAATGAAAGTGTTGATGGAAGACCATGTGGCTGCCTTACAAATCTGTTCTGCTGATGCACCATGTTGTGCTGCCCATGAAGGACCTACCTTATGAGTAGAGACATTAGCCAGAAAAGGGAGATCAGCTCGAGAATATGCTTCTGAAATCGTCATTCGAAGCCATCTTGCTAGCGTCTGTTCAGTAGCAGGCTATCCCCTCTTGTGAAATCCGTAGAGAATGAAGAGAGAATCTGTCTTTCTGATGGCACTGGTACGATCCACGTAGATTCTTAATGTATGGACTACGTCCAGCGGCGCTTCTCCCACAGAAAGTACAGATACTTGAAAAGTCGGGACTACAATTTCTTCATTAAGGTGAAACTTAGAGACCACCTTAGGAAGATAGCCAGACCTAGTTCTGAGAACTGCTTTATCTGGATAAAAAAAAAAATCAGAAAAAGGAGACTTACATGACAGCGCTCCTAAATCGGATACTCTTCTAGCTGATGTCATAGTCAGCAGAAAGAGCACTATAGCTGTCAACCATTTAAGATCCACTTTATTAAGTGGTTCAAATGGAGCACCCTGAAGGGCTTTGAGGACCAGACTTAAATCGCAAGGTACTGCAGGAGGAACAAAAGGTGGTTGAATGTGCAGCATTCCCTGGAAAAAAGTACGCACATCGTGTAAAGTGGCAATTTTGTTTGGGAACTATACAGTCAATGCTGAAACTTGAACTCTCAAGGAAGCCACCTTCAAACCCTTATCCATTCCTGCCTGAAGGAAATCTAAGATTCTGGATACTCTGAAAGATTTTGGATCCATACTTCTTTCACTGCACAAATGAATATAGGCTTGCCATATTCGGTGATAATTGCGAGCTGAGGAGGGTTTCCTTGCTCTGAGCATAGTTTTAATCACTTGTTGTGAGAAACCTCTTGACTTCAAGATAGAGGTTTCAACAGCCACGCCGTCAAAGACAGTCGGTCCAGATGCCTGTGATAACAAGGACCCTGCATCAGTAGATCTGGACGTTGAGGGAGCAGAATTGGAGCCTCCATTAACATCCTTTGTAGAGCTATGTACCAATGTCTTCTGGGCCAAGCTGGAGCTATGAGAATCACGGCACCCTTTGTTTGCTTTATTTTCCTCACCACTCTGGGTAGCAGGGAGATTGGAGGAAACAGATATGCCAGATGTAACTCCCATTTCACTGAGAGTGCGTCCACAAGGATCGCTCCGGGGTCCTCTGTTCTTGACCCATATGCTGGAACTTTGTTGTTCAGACGGGATGCCATGATACCTACCTCTGGTAACCCCCACTTGTCTACTAGAGTCTGAAAGACTTCCGGGTGTAAAGCCCATTCGCTTGCTTGAATGGTGTGTCGACTGAGAAAGTCCGCTTCCCAGTTTAGGACTCCTGGAACGAACACTCTTGACAATGCTGGAAGATGGAGTTCTGCCCACTTTAGTATGTGACTTACCTCCTTCATTGCTTTCTGGCTGCGAGTTCCTCCCTGATAGTTGAGGTACGCTACTGCCGTTGCATTGTCCAAACGGATCTGGACTGGTTTTCCTTGCGGAATGTCCTTTGCCTGAATCAGTGCCATGTATATGGCCCGAATTTCTAACAGGTTTATTGGCAGGCAACTTTCTTCTGTGGTCCATTTTCCCTGGAACCATAATTTTTCGGACACTGCTCCCCAGCCCTGAAGACTGGCATCCGTTGTTAGGATCTCCCAATCTGATATCCAAAAGGGTCTCCCCTTGTCTAGATGGGATGTATGTAGCCACCAGGCTAATGACCTTTTTACCTTTACTGAAAGTACCATCATTTGTTTCTTTATTGTCTGATGTATTCCATTCCATCTGGTCAGAATCCGATGCTGTAGAGGTCTTGAGTGGAATTGTGCATATTCCACCATGTCGAATGTTGACACCATCAATCCCATCACTCGCATTGCTGCGTGAATTGATATTGTCTGACTGTGTAACAATTCCTGAGTCATTAACTGCACCTTGGATATCTTTTCCCGAGGTAAGAACATTTCCTGCAGACTTGAATCCAATACAGCCTCCAAGTGAATCATCCTGTCACAACTGAGGGCTGGTGTCGGTAGCTGGAAGCCTCAGTTGTAGGGGCTGACGGGTACGTGAATTTAGGAGGTAAGAGAGGACTCCTAGACATGTGCTGAGACAGTAGTACCAGATGCCCGAAGGCGTGACCACGACAACAGAAGGTGCCTTCTGTTGTCGTGGTCAAAGAATGTGCAACCAAACAATAAATGTCACAAGTGAGTCTCTGAATCACAACTGGTAGAGACCAGTAATCCGGAGTATAGATGGGAGTGCTTTATGACACTTGGGATCACAGGTGGAACGTAAAGTGATGCTGGGGATCGCAGGTAAAGCTTGAGTGATGCTAGGGATCGCAGGTAAATAGTCCAATGTCATGGTGAGTACTGGTAGTAGTGGAGACAGAGGACTGCTAGAGTGGCTGCTGGAAGCCGGAGTCATACACTCTGCTAGCGCTGGGTGCGGGAACAAGGAAGTCAGGTTGCACCAAAGAGCATCAGCACAGGAGAACTGGAGCTGCTCCGCAGAGAGTAACCACCAGGGAGTCAGGCTATACTGCAGGGAGTGTTCACAGGAGAGTCCTTAGAGAAACTGCATACTGGAACGCTGGAGAGACAATGGAAACACTGACCATCTTCTGGGTGCAGAGACAGGATATTTATACCTGCTGCATAGCAGGGATTGGCTGACAATTATGCTCCGGCAGCACTGCGGATAGGTGAAGAGGATATCACGTTGTTCAATCCAAAATGGCTGCGCCCATTAACGGAGATTGAAGGGGAAAGAAGCACTCAGAAACCATGTGTCAAACGGTAATGGCGGCGAAGGCTGCAGCAGCAGAAACTCCATGCGCCCAGACGCGCACAGCGGCCACAGGGATGGCGGTGGCGGCCGCGGCACACAGAGGACTAACATCCAGCGGAAGACCACAGGAGCGGCAGTGACGGCCGCGACGGGGCTGAGAGTGCCACACCACCGTAAGTGTATACACTAAGGAGGCCGCTGAACCAGTGCTGCAGGCAATACCCATGAGATGTAACCTAAAACATAGTTATAGCCCGGCCCTAGCTCGCTGAGCCAACCTCAGGAGACACCTAACAGGCAGGAAACAGCGTCCAGTTACCCGGATCGTGACACATCCATTGTGACGGAATCAGAGACGACTTTGCCCAATTTATAAGCCATCCGTGTTTCTGTAGACAAGTTATTGTCTGTTGGAAATGGCTCAAGAGCAATTCCCGGGATTGTACCAGGATTAAAAGATCGTCGAGGTATGGAAAAATCCTTATCCCCTGTTTGCGGAGATAAACTGCCATAACCACCATGATCTTGGTAAATACTCTGGGGGCTGTGGCTAACCCAAAGGGTAAGGCCTGGAACTGAAAATGTTGCCGGAGGATGGCGAACCTGGGGTAATACTGATGGGACAATGCTATAGGAACATGCAGGTAAGCATCCTGTATATGCAGAGATACCATGTAATCCCCTGGTTCCATGGCCAAAACTATGGAGCGTAATGTCTCCATGTGGAACCTTGGGACCCACATTTATCTGTTTAACGTTTTGAGATTGAGAATTGGCCGGAATGATCCATTTGGTTTCTGAACCAAAAATAGGTTGGAGTAAAAACCCTGTCCCCATTGTGCCGGGGGTACTGGAATAATTACCCCAGACTGAAGCAATTTCTGAACTGCTTCTTGCAATGCTCTGGCCTTCGTCTCTATACGAGATGGGCTGGTGCAAAAAAAACCTTCGAGGAGGCTGCTTCTTGAAAGGGAAAACATAACCCAGAGATACCACTTCTTACACCCAAGCATCTGTTGTCGACTGATGCCATATGTGTGCAAACTGAAGAAGTCGGCCCCCTACCTTGGGGTTCCCCAAATGGAGGCCCGCACCATCAGGCTGATGGCTTATGTTCTGGTTTGGAAGCTGGCCCTCTGGTGGCCCATTGCTTCTTTGCTTTACCAGACTTATAGTACTGGGTCTGCTTAGAATAATTTTTGCCTTTTGTTTTACCTTGCCACCGAAATGGCCAAAACCCCGAACCTCTAGGCCTAGGGTTATAACTGGCAAGAAACCTGACCTTCTTGGACTCTGCTTCTGACTCCAGAATATCTGTCAATTCCTTACCAAAGAGAATATTCCCAACAAAAGGCAAAGCTTCCAGAACCTTCTTGGATTCTGAATCAGCTTTCCATGTATGCAGCCAAATTGCTCTGTGAGCAGATACCGTTAAGGCTGACGCTTTGGAAGCAATCGTACCCATATCCATTGCTGCTTCTTCTAAGAATTACGCAGCCTGTTTTATATGAGCTATATGAGACTCCTGCTCCCTAGTAGGTGCTGAGAGCCCATTTTCCAGTTTGTCAGCCCATTCAACTACCGCTTTTGCCATCCAGGCTGAGGCCATAGCTGGCCTTATGACTGACCCTGACAGAGAGAAAATGTTTTTCAAAAGCCCATCCACTCTTCTGTCTGTGACATAATTTAACGATGTTGATGATAAAGGCAAAATAGATTTTCGCACTAATCGAATGACGTGCGTATCTACCTTAGGAGGCACTTCTCTTTTTAAACAGTCCACAGTTGGAAAAGGCTAATAGGAATCCCATTTTTTTTTAATTCTATATTTCCTATTGGGTGTAGCCCAAGATTCCTCCATAATTTCCGTCAGTTCCTCTGACCCTGGAAACTGAACCCTAACTGTTTTGGGACGTTTAAACACAGGTGCTTTAGTTTTTATTATTAGCTCTGCTGAATCCTCTAGAGACAGAATAGCCTTCATTGCTCGAATTAACTCAGCTATATCCTCTGAGCTGAAACCTTCTACCTGTTGTTCATATGGTGAAGTAGCGTATATGGAGTCATCATCTGTTGTATCATCCTGTGTAGCCTGTGAATTTGATGATCTATTTATCCTTGGTTTATCAGCTTGTTGACTTGTAGAAGCTGTTGGGGCTATACCATAAGATGGGAGCTGCAGAAGCTGTAGGGACCAACCTGTCAGCTATACTGGATAAGGTTTGTGCAAACATAGCCCATGGTGGATCTATTTGTCGTTGAACAGGGATCTGCCTTGCAATCTGCTGAAACGCAAAACAATTTGCACATAACCCACCATGTGCCAGATGCTGAGCTGAGAACCCCACCTTACAGGATAAACATGTTATGAGTGTTGGTGTTACTGTTAATGTAACCACGTCACCTTTGCCGCTCTTAGACATGATAAATAACCAGCTTTTCACAGTATACTACACAATCTGTATCTGTAATCACTTTACTTGTATTAAAGTGATATCAATCTGACGCCAACCCAAGCACCAGCATTGAGGCTCAGAAGAAACACTGACAACATATATAAAGTCAGCAATCACACAAGCAGTCAGTACATATTATATATTAGTCACATGAGCATATTATCAACTACGAACACATTTCAAGTATGTAGGAGAACATTTACTGCATTCTGTTCTAGTTATTTAAGAAACAAAAAATGGAAACCGCACTGGTCTTTTGATGTATATGTGTGATGATAATTATCTGTAAATACTGATAATGGAATTTAGGGTTCAAATCCTTATTTTGGGGAGTAGATACGTAAGGTAACACATTCATTTTTGTATCAAAAGACTACCCATCAGTGGTGCTCCCCCGAGTCAGTTAAACATGATGTAAACTTTGAAAAGAAAAAAAGAAGACTCTTTTTTGGGAAGCACTCTTATACAGATAATATTGTATGACTCTAATGTCAAAAAATAGCTAGCTAAAATACAAAATTTTTATTAGTTCTCATTAAAAATGATTATTGGGGAGTTCAATTTGGCGCCAGTATATGTTTAAATAGTGACATTGCGAAAATATGGGGAATGATGTACAAGATACAAGGTACCAATACCTAATTCTGGCCGGGATGGGTATATCCAGCTGTGGCTCAGTCTGTGATTATAAGTTGCTCATTTGTTGGAAAAATGACCGTCATTTGTAAACTGCTATATATCCCAATTGGGAATTTTGATCCTAGCAGATGATTGAATCATAGGTCATAACCGAGACGTAAGGTGGTGCTCTATTACTAGTGACAAGTGGGCGGCAAATATTTGCAGTACCAGGGTGTTCCTTGGTAGTCTCCTATCCAAGTACTTAACCCGGCCCTCCACTGCTTGGCTTCCAAGATCAGATGAGATTGGGCATCTCCAGCGGGGTATGACCGCAGACCTTATGCTCACCCTTGTCACACTGTGTCCAAAATTGTGCACAGATGAGAGCCGATTATTATTGTCGTATGAGCCACAAGTGAAATTTTTTTATCACAGTTGATAGGATATACTAAATGATTAAATATCCATCTAGATTATCAGGGCTTAGGTAGTCGCAGTATGGGTAGGAAAAAACCTATATATTGCATAATTATCACATATATGTAAATCTAACATTGAATAAATGATATTATTATAATCATGCAGAAAATAGGGAACCTCCAAATTTGGTCTCCAAAGCCACAGATTGCATGCGTAGTTACACTATAAATTCTGTGAATCAGCTGAGCAGTGAAAAATACAACTCTCAAAAACCAAAAGTGAATTAATATCAACTGAGGTGACACTGTATGTATTCATAGAGTGCCCATACAGTGTAAAGGAGAAAACAGAAAGCGTTTTTGTTTTAAATGGGGTCCAGGGTTTAACAGATGTATCCACATCTGCTTTTTTTTTGATAAAGATGTGGACCCCAAATCAGTTTAGTATATATTCCTTTGCTGTTGATAATTAATGTCACTTAGTGTAATATCGCAGTCTGTGTAACATATAGGTAAAATTTCACTAAGTACCTGTCCATGCGCTGATGCATAAATGAAATGAAATATCCAAATCTGATATATAATTTTAAGGTTTAGATCCTACTTGTATGGAGAGGGAGATCCTGGTATCTCTGATAAAAGAAAGATGAAACCATTGACCACAGTAGCACGCCACTTCTACCAACATCATGACAACAGATGGGAAGACCTCAGAGTCTTCGGACTTGAAAAAATCAAACTCGGAATACGTGGTGGAAGCTTGACTGACATCCTTTTGAAGAAAGAATGCGAGTGGATTTTCAAGTTAGGCACTATTCACCCGTTTGGTATGAATGAAAACATCAATTATGGAGTTTTCTTAAATTAAATATAGCAATCCCAGTGCTCTAATATCCCCTCTTCTCTTTCTTCCTTTTTCTTTTTCTTTTCCTTCTCTTTTTATCTTTTCTTTTTCTTACCCCCTTTTCCCTCTAATAATTTTTATTACTAATTGCACTTATTGTACATATACTACAATTAACTCACACCATAGATCACAACCACCAATAATGTTATTAATATATTTTATAAAAATTAATATTTATTAACAAATTTTATTTATATTATTCAATTAATTAATTTCCTTACAATCACTTGTCCCCACAACCAATTTTTTCCCCCTTCCCCCCCCCCTAAATAAACCCCCTCCCCCCCACCTTACCCCACCTTTTTCCCAAAAACAATCCCTCCCTCCCCCTCCTTTTCCCTTCTCCTTTCCCCCCCCCTCACACACAAACCTTCTCATAATAATTTTATTTTTAAAATATGTGTTTTGTTCCTTTAAACACAATTGCATATTATTATCATAATAAATAATTTAACACTCTTAGGTTTCAGCAGTCACGACCACCTACTCACCAATTTTACTATACCTCTATTTTAAATTCATATATATATATATAAGAAAATAATCTTTATAAAAATTGCACTTGTATTTTCCTCTTACTATGTATACAATTACTTTAATAATGGCACAGGCAAACTAAGTGCTGTGCATGCTTTTAATAATTAGTGTCTTTCAAGTTTTTATACTCTAATCAATTGCTCCACAAATGATATTATCACCATATCCTTACCCTTTGTAAATATCAACTAAAAGAATTAATTCTATCAGCTCTTTTTAAATATTTTAAATAATTAAAATAACTATATGATCGTTCATTTTATTGCTCAATGGTCCCTCTAACTGTCAATCAGGACATATCATTCAATGGGAACCTGCAAAGACGATACTGATTATGATAGGCCAAATTACCTATCAATCTATTGCTCAGAGTCAATCAGCACACAGTATCACCAATATAAGGACAAACCAGTAGGCTAGAAACTACTGACGCCCTGTGACCAAGCTTTACGCGAAACGTACGTCAGGACATCCTCACGGTCACGTGGTGCGCACACGTGACCGCAACGAGCCGCTCTCGGCTAAGTCCGTCGCCTAGGGAACCAGAACAACAGGAAGCACAGTGCGGCCAAAGCCCGGCAACTAGCCCAACGTGGGCAGACGCGGGCGTACGCGGCCGGCACCTTTCAGATACCAGGATCTCCCTCTCCATACAAGTAGGATCTAAACCTTAAAATTATATATCAGATTTGGATATTTCATTTCATTTATGCATCAGCGCATGGACAGGTACTTAGTGAAATTTTACCTATATGTTACACAGACTGCGATATTACACTAAGTGACATTAATTATCAACAGCAAAGGAATATATACTAAACTGATTTGGGGTCCACATCTTTATCAAAAAAAAGCAGATGTGGATACATCTGTTAAACCCTGGACCCCATTTAAAACAAAAACGCTTTCTGTTTTCTCCTTTACACTGTATGGGCACTCTATGAATACATACAGTGTCACCTCAGTTGATATTAATTCACTTTTGGTTTTTGAGAGTTGTATTTTTCACTGCTCAGCTGATTCACAGAATTTATAGTGTAACTACGCATGCAATCTGTGGCTTTGGAGACCAAATTTGGAGGTTCCCTATTTTCTGCATGATTATAATAATATCATTTATTCAATGTTAGATTTACATATATGTGATAATTATGCAATATATAGGTTTTTTCCTACCCATACTGCGACTACCTAAGCCCTGATAATCTAGATGGATATTTAATCATTTAGTATATCCTATCAACTGTGATAAAAAAATTTCACTTGTGGCTCATACGACAATAATAATCGGCTCTCATCTGTGCACAATTTTGGACACAGTGTGACAAGGGTGAGCATAAGGTCTGCGGTCATACCCCGCTGGAGATGCCCAATCTCATCTGATCTTGGAAGCCAAGCAGTGGAGGGCCGGGTTAAGTACTTGGATAGGAGACTACCAAGGAACACCCTGGTACTGCAAATATTTGCCGCCCACTTGTCACTAGTAATAGAGCACCACCTTACGTCTCGGTTATGACCTATGATTCAATCATCTGCTAGGATCAAAATTCCCAATTGGGATATATAGCAGTTTACAAATGACGGTCATTTTTCCAACAAATGAGCAACTTATAATCACAGACTGAGCCACAGCTGGATATACCCATCCCGGCCAGAATTAGGTATTGGTACCTTGTATCTTGTACATCATTCCCCATATTTTCGCAATGTCACTATTTAAACATATACTGGCGCCAAATTGAACTCCCCAATAATCATTTTTAATGAGAACTAATAAAAATTTTGTATTTTAGCTAGCTATTTTTTGACATTAGAGTCATACAATATTATCTGTATAAGAGTGCTTCCCAAAAAAGAGTCTTCTTTTTTTCTTTTCAAAGTTTACATCATGCATTCTGTTCTATACAGTTATTTAACGTATTCGGACGCATTGCGAAGAAAACCACAGCAATGTACACAGACTCATATGCAATAGGCACTAAACGTAACTATTCATACTACAAAGGTAGATAGAATTTTAGTGCTGTATAACCCGTACTCAGTAGAGTGGGATACAGGGAGACTCACCTCACTTCCAGGATCGATCAATATACGTTAGCGAACGCTGAGTGGATCCAGACGCTACTAGGGTACACTGCCGCTCCGGGAACTTTTTAGTGGACACAGACACTCAGTGAACGTTAGTGCATGCAGACACTCATGTCTGCGACTCAGTCTCTTAGCGGTAACCTTAGTGTACACAGACGCAGCGGCCTATGCTGCGACCGAGAACCCTCGTGGCAGCGTCTGAGACGGAAGTGAGGGAATCGGTTCATGGCGGGAGATGCACGGAAACTGGTCATGACCTGGGGGGAGGGGCGGCCAGGAGAGCGTCTGACTCGCCACCGCTGACATCAACCCTAGGGATCGCAGCCTCATCTAATCCTGGTGCCTTATGATCCCTAAAGCCTAGCGCTGGAGTACCCACGGTGGCGGCACACCAGCTACTGTATGGTAGCCTCCTCCCAAAACAGTGCGGCTGTGTCTGTATTCCCCTTCTAAGCGGAACCAATGCCTTACCTTCTCCCCGTGCTCCGGCCACAGCCTGGTAACGTCTGCTGGACCTGCTAGTATATCCGACACAGACGCCCGTCGAGACCGCACTTGTACCGTGGGTAAGCGTTGTTGCGACCCGGCGGAGAGGTGTTGGAGCAACTCTTTCCAATATGCGTGTAAGACACTCAAAAACATAGTAAGACTATAAAAATGAAATAAACAAGCTTAGGGCTCCTGCCACACCAAACAAACAACTGATTTGACTGAGTCGGAGGGCGGGGGTATATGGACGAGCCCGTTGCATCCTGGGAGGCCAGAAAGCTTGTAATCGTTTGGTGCCAATCCGCTGTCGCTCCATCATATCCCAATGTTATCCTGTGGATAACTGTGGACCCTGCAAGAGAAAATAGGGGCTGATGGTGCATGAGATACACCAGAGAGTGTGGGGAGGAGACTGGTCAGATCTCTGGGCTGGTAACACACAGTGACATGATGTGAGGAGAAGAGCAGGAGTATAATAGGGGCTGATGGCTCCTGATGTATGAGATACACCAGAGAGTGTGGGGAGACTGGTCAGATCTCTGGGCTGGTAACACACAGTGACATGATGTGAGGGGGAGAGCAGGAGTATAATAGGAGCTGATGGTTCCTGATGTATGAGATACACCAGAGAGTGTGGGGAGGAGACTGGTCAGATCTCTGGGCTGGTAACACACAGTGACATGATGTGAGGGGGAGAGCAGGAGTATAATAGGGGCTGATGTCTCCTGATGTATGAGACACACCAGAGAGTGTGGGGAGGAGACTGGTCAGATCTCTGGGCTGGTAACACACAGTGACATGATGTGAGGGGGAGAGCAGGAGTATAATAGGGGCTGATGGCTCCTGATGTATGAGATACACCAGAGAGTGCGGGGAGGAGACTGGTTAGATCTCTGGGCTGGTAACACACAGTGACATGATGTGAGGGGGAGAGCAGGAGTATAATAGGAGATGATGGCTCCTGATGTATGAGATACACCAGAGAATGTGGGGAGGAGACTGGCCAGATCTCTGGGCTGGTAACACACAGTGACATGATGTGAGGGGGAGAGGAGGATTTTAATAGGGGCTGATGGGTCCAGATGTATGAGATACACCAGAGAGTGTGGGGAGGAGACTGGTCAGATATCTGGGCTGGTAACACAGTGACATGATGTGAGGGGGAGAGCAGGAGTATAATAGGGGCTGATGGCTCCTGACTCCCCCACTGGGCAGATACATTTCCCTCATTAGTCTGTACTGACAGAGGAGGGTGTAGTATAAGAGATTGCTGTAGTGACTGAGAAAAGAGAATATGTGACTCTCTTCTGTAATAAGTGTTTATTACTCACCTGTGCTGATATCTGTAGGGATCTCCTCCTCTTTACACTGCTGATCACCCCTCACATCCGTCTCTTCTTCTCCCTCTATATCTTCTGCCTTTATATCAGTCACATACGTCTCTTCTTCTCCCTCTATATCTTCTGCCTTTATATCAGTCACATACGTCTCTTCTTCTCCCTCTATATCTTCTGCCTTTATATCAGTCACATACGTCTCTTCTCCCTCTATATCTTCTGTTTTAATATCAGACAGACGTTCAACCTAAAAAATAAAAAAAATAGGATTTTAATACCCACCGGTAAATCCTTTTCTCTTAGTCCGTAGAGGATGCTGGGGACACTTCAAGAACCATGGGGTATAGACGGGATCCGCAGGAGACATGGGCACTTTAAGACTTTGAAGGGGTGTTAACTGGCTCCTCCCTCTACGCGGGAGAAGAAAGAGAAGATAATTTGAAATGCCCTATAGTGGTGCACACAATCTTGTATTAAGATATAACTTTTATTATAATATATATTAAAACCAGCGAATATTAAAAAGAAAATAAGATTTTACTCACCGGTAAATCTATTTCTCGTAGTCCGTAGTGGATGCTGGGAACTCCGAAATGACCATGGGGAATAGTGCCCGGAAGAGCTGACACAATAAGGAAGGATTTTGAATCCCGGGTAAGACTCATACCAGCCACACCAATCACACCGTATAACTCGTGATACCATACCCAGTTAACAGTATGATAACAACTGAGCCTCTCAACAGATGGCTCATAACAATAACCCTTTAGTTAACAATAACTATATACAAGTATTGCAGACAATCCGCACTTGGGATGGGCGCCCACCATCCACTACGGACTACGAGAAATAGATTTACCGGTGAGTAAAATCTTATTTTCTCTAACGTCCTAGTGGATGCTGGGAACTCCGAAAGGACCATGGGGATTATACCAAAGCTCCCAAACGGGCGGGAGAGTGCGGATGACTCTGCAGCACCGAATGAGAGAACTCAAGGTCCTCCTCAGCCAGGGTATCAAATTTGTAGAATTTAGCAAACGTGTTTGCCCCTGACCAAGTAGCTGCTCGGCAAAGTTGTAAAGCCGAGACCCCTCGGGCAGCCGCCCAAGATGAGCCCACTTTCCTCGTGGAATGGGCTTTTACTTATTTAGGATGCGGCAATCCAGCCGCAGAATGCGCCAGCTGAATTGTGCTACAAATCCAGCGAGCAATAGTCTGCTTAGAAGCAGGAGCATCCAGCTTGTTGGGTGCATACAGGATAAATAGCGAGTCAGTTTTCCTGACTCCAGCCGTCCTGGAAATATAATTTTTAAGGCCCTGACTACGTCCAGTAACTTGGAATCTTCCAAGTCCCTAGTAGCCGCAGGCACTACAATAGGTTGGTTCAAGTGAAAAGCTGATACCACCTTAGGGAGAAACTGGGGACGAGTCCTCAATTCTGCCCTATCCATATGGAAAATCAGATAAGGGCTTTTACAGGACAAAGCCGCCCATTCTGACACACGCCTGGCCGAAGCCAAGGCCAATAACATGACCACTTTCCACGTGAGATATTTCAAATCCACAGTTTTAAGTGGCTCAAACCAATGTGATTTTAGGAAACTCAACACCACGTTGAGATCCCAAGGTGCCACAGGAGGCACAAAAGGGGGCTGAATATGTAGCACTCCCTTTACAAATGTCTGAACTCCAGGCAGTGAAGCCAGTTCTTTCTGGAAGAAAATCGACAGAGCCGAAATCTGGACCTTAATGGAACCCAAGTTTAGGCCCATAGTCACTCCTGACTGTAGGAAGTGCAGAAAACGACCCAGCTGAAATTCCTCTGTTGGGGCCTTCCTGGCCTCACACCACGCAACATATTTTCGCCATATGCGGTGATAATGTTTTGCGGTCACATCTTTCCTAGCTTTAATCAGTGTAGGAATGACTTCCTCCGGAATGCCCTTTTCTTTTAGGATCCGGTGTTCAACCGCCATGCTGTCAAACGCAGCCGCGGTAAGTCTTGGAACAGACAGGGCCCCTGCTGCAGCAGGTCCTGTCTGAGCGGCAGAGGCCATGGGTCCTCTGAGATCATTTCTTGAAGTTCTGGGTACCAAGCTCTTCTTGGCCAATCCGGAACCACGAGTATAGTTCTTACTCCTCTCCTTCTTATTATTCTCAGTACCTTGGGTATGAGAGGCAGAGGAGGGAACACATAACCGACTGGTACACCCACGGTGTCACTAGAGCGTCCACAGCTATCGCCTGAGGGACCCTTGACCTGGCGCAATATCTTTTTAGTTTTTTGTTGAGGCGGGAGGCCATCATGTCCACCTGTGGCCTTTCCCAACGGTTTACAATCATTTTGAAGACTTCTGGATGAAGTCCCCACTCTCCCGGGTGGAGGTCGTGTCTGCTGAGGAAGTCTGCTTCCCAGTTGTCCACTCCCGGAATGAACACTGCTGACAGTGCTAAGACGTGATTTTCCGCCCATCGGAGAATCCTTGTGGCTTCTGCCATCGCCATCCTGCTTCTTGTGCCGCCCTGTCGGTTTACATGGGCGACCGCCGTGATGTTGTCCGACTGGATCAGCACCGGCTGGTGTTGAAGCAGGGGTCTTGCCTGACTTAGGGCATTGTAAATGGCCCTTAGTTCCAGAATATTTATGTGTAGGGAAGTCTCCTGGCTTGACCATAGTCCTTGGAAGTTTCTTCCCTGTGTGACTGCCCCCCAGCCTCGAAGGCTGGCATCCGTGGTCACCAGGACCCAGTCCTGTATGCCGAATCTGCGGCCCTCTAGAAGATGAGCACTCTGCAGCCACCACAGCAGAGACACCCTGGTCCTTGGAGACAGGGTTATCAGCCGATGCATCTGAAGATGCGATCCGGACCACTTGTCCAACAGATCCCACTGAAAGATCCTTGCATGGAACCTGCCGAATGGAATTGCTTCGTAAAAAGCTACCATCTTTCCCAGGACTCGCGTGCAGTGATGCACCGACACCTGTTTTGGTTTCAGGAGGTCTCTGACTAGAGATGACAACTCCTTGGCTTTCTCCTCCGGGAGAAACACTTTTTTCTGTTCTGTGTCCAGAACCATCCCCAGGAACAGTAGACGCGTCGTAGGAACCAGCTGCGACTTTGGAATATTCAGAATCCAGCCGTGCTGTTGTAGCACTTCCCGAGATAGTGCTACTCCGACCAACAACTGTTCTTTGGACCTCGCCTTTATCAGGAGATCGTCCAAGTACGGGATAATTAAAACTCCCTTTTTCCGAAGGAGTATCATAATTTCGGCCATTTCCTTGGTAAACACCCTCGGTGCCGTGGACAGACCAAACGGCAACGTCTGGAATTGGTAATGACAGTCCTGTACCACAAATCTGAGGTACTCCTGGTGAGGAGGGTAAATGGGGACATGCAGGTAAGCATCCTTGATGTCCAGTGATACCATGTAATCCCCTTCGTCCAGGCTTGCAATAACCGCCCTGAGCGATTCCATTTTGAACTTGAACCTTCTTATATAAGTGTTCAAGGATTTCAAATTTAAAATGGGTCTCACCGAACCGTCCGGTTTCAGTACCACAAACATTGTGGAATAGTAACCCCGTCCTTGATGAAGGAGGGGTACCTTGATTATCACCTGCTGAGAATACAGCTTGTGAATCGCCTCCAGCACTGCCTCCCTGTCTGGGGGAGTTGTTGGCAAGGCTGATTTGAGGAAACGGCGAGGTGGAGACGTCTCGAATTCCAGCTTGTACCCCTGAGATACCACTTGTAGAATCCAGGGATCCACCCGTGAGCGAGCCCACTGGTCGCTGAAGTTCCTGAGACGGGCCCCCACCGCACCTGGCTCTGCCTGTGGAGCCCCACCGTCATGCGGTGGACTTTAGAGGAAGCGGGGGAGGACTTTTGTTCCTGGGAACTGGCTGTATGCTGCAGCTTTTTCCCTCTACCTCTGCCTCTGGGCAGAAAGGACGCGCCTTTAACCCGCTTGCCTTTCTGGGGCCGAAAGGACTGTACCTGATAATACGGTGCTTTCTTTGGCTGTGAGGAAACATGGGGTAAAAATGTTGACTTCCCAGCCGTCGCTGTGGAAACGAGGTCCGAGAGACCGTCCCCAAACAATTCCTCACCTTTGTAAGGCAAAACCTCCATGTGCCTTTTAGAATCTGTATCACCTGTCCACTTCCGAGTCCACAATACTCTCCTGGCAGAAATGGACATTGCATTTATTCTAGATGCCAGCCGGCAAATATCCCTCTGTGCATCTCTCATGTATAAGAGTGCATCTTTAATATGCTCTATGGTTAGCAATATAGTGTCCCTGTCGAGGGTATCAATGTTATCAGACAGGGAATCTGACCAAGCAGCTGCAGCACTGCACATCCATGCTGAAGCAATAGCCGGTCTCAGTATAATACCCGAGTGTGTATATACAGACTTCAGGATAGCCTCCTGCTTTCTATCCGCAGGCTCCTTTAGGGCGGCCGTATCCGGAGACGGTAGTGCCACCTTCTTTGACAGACGTGTGAGCGCTTTATCCACCCTAGGGGATGTTTCCCAACGTGACCTATCCTCTGGCGAGAAAGGGTACGCCATTAGTAACTTTTTAGAAACCACCAGTTTCTTATCGGGGGAAGCCCACGCTTCTTCACACACGTCATTCAACTCATCAGATGGGGGGAAAACCACTGGTTGCTTTTTATCCCCAAACATAATACCCTTTTTTGTGGTACCTGGGTTAATGTCAGAAATGTGCAACACATTTTTCATTGCCGTAATCATGTAACGGGTGGCCCTATTGGAATGTACACTAGTCTCATCGTCGTCGACACTGGAGTCAGTATCCGTGTCGACATCTGTGTCTGCCATCTGAGCTAGCGGGCGTTTTTGAGCCCCTGATGGCTTTTGAGACGCCTGGGCAGGCACGGGCTGAGAAGCCGGCTGTCCCACAGCTGTTATGTCATCAAACCTTTTATGTAAGGAGTTGACACTGTCGCGTAATTCCTTCCACATATCCATCCATTCAGGTGTCGACCCCGCAGGGGGTGACATCACCTTTATCGGCATCTGCTCCGCCTCCACATAAGCCTCCTCATCAAACATGTCGACACACCGCACACACACAGGGAATGCTCTGACTGAGGACAGGACCCCACAAAGTCCTTTGGGGAGACAGAGAGAGAATATGCCAGCACACACCACAGCGCTATATAATGCAGGGAGTTACACTACACAAGTGATTTACCCTATAGCCGCTATATATATAGTATTTGCGCCTAAATTTAGTGCCCCCCCTCTCTTTTTTACCCTATTGAGCCTGGAAACTGCAGGGGAGAGCCTGGGGAGCGTCCTTCCAGCGGAGCTGTGAGAAGAAATGGCGCCAGCGTGCTGAGGGAGATAGCCCCGCCCCTTTTCGGCGGACTTCTCCGGCTCTTATAATCATAATGTGGCAGGGGTATTTTACACATATATGGCTTCTTAGGCTATATTATGTGTGATTAGCCACTTTAAGGTACTCTAATTGCTGCCCAGGGCGCCCCCCCCCCCAGCGCCCTGCACCCATCAGTGACCGGAGTATGTGGTGTGCACAGGGAGCAATGGCGCACAGCTGCAGTGCTGTGCGCTACCTTAATGAAGACCGGAGTCTTCAGCCGCCGATTTCCGTGAAGATCTTCTTGCTTCTGGCTCTGCAAGGGGGACGGCGGCGCAGCTCCGGGACCGGACGACCGAGGCTGGGCCTGTGTTCGATCCCTCTGGAGCTAATGGTGTCCAGTAGCCTAAGAAGCCCAAGCTAGCTGCAAGCAGGTAGGTCCGCTTCTCTCCCCTAAGTCCCTCGTAGCAGTGAGTCTGTTGCCAGCAGATCTCACTGAAAATAAAAAACCTAATAAATACTTTCTTTTCTAGGAAGCTCAGGAGAGCCCCTAGGGTGCATCCAGCTCGAGCCGGGCACAGATTCTAACTGAGGTCTGGAGGAGGGGCATAGAGGGAGGAGCCAGTGCACACCAGGTAGTCCTAATTCTTTCTTAGAGTGCCCAGTCTCCTTCGGAGCCCGCTATTCCCCATGGTACTTACGGAGTTCCCAGCATCCACTAGGACGTCAGAGAAACCACTATTAAGCTCTGACAGTATCCAGTCTTTCAATTGTCAGAGTTTTATTATAGCATCACTATGGCTCATTAAGAGCTGTGACAATAAATGGCAATAAGTGGTCAGAAATCTTTTATCAAGATGTTGCTATGCATTATATTTATTCCCTCAAGATCCTTATACACCAATATATGTTAATGATCTATGTAAGACACACATTCAGCTTTTTATTGCATCACTTCTGACATAGGTTCATATATGCCTTAAGTGTCTTATGATATGCGTATCAGGGCTTTATTATACAGCCTTGCATACACTATTTAGTACCATTCATAATACACAGTATCTCACAAAGTCTATTCCGAGAAACTCAGCAGAGCTCCCCTATGTGTGACCAGTCTCCCTGGGCACAATTCTAAAACTGGAGTCTGGAGGAGGGGCATAGTTCACGCCCCTTCAAAGTCTTAAAGTGCCCATGTCTCCTGTGGATCCCATCTATACCTCATGGTTCTTGAAGTGTCCCCAGCATCCTCTAGGACGTATGAGAAAACACTATAATGACATTTACATACAGTCAGATTAAACGGAGATGAAACAGTATAATATCAGTGTATAAGACACACAGCTCCTCTACAGATCATATAGTGACAGTCACTTTGGTATATTGGGGAGACCCTAAATCACACCTACCTGATCCTCCTGTGGGATCCTGTGATTCTCCTCTGTACAGTCCTGGGAATACAGAGGACGGGGACATCTCTCTGGGGTATCTCTGTTACTGGGTCCATCTGTAGGAGACACACAGTGACTGAGTACAGTGTATATATGTGATTATCAGATGATGTGTGTATATAGGGGGCCCCCATACCTGCTCTCCCCTGTACAATACATGACAGTCTCCTCTTACCCAGTGATGTGAGGGGCCGGTGATTCTCCATCATCACGTCCTTGTACAGACCCCTGTGTTCCTCTATATACTCCTCCTCCTGCATGGAGACATAGACAGTGACATCCTGACACCTTATAGGAACCTGACACACACAGTGATACAGTCATCACCCAGACACGTTCCCCGGTGTTACTGTATAATGTCCCATTCCCAGCAGTCACCTCTCCAATCATCACCCAGACACATCCCCCGGTGTTACTGTATAATGCCCCATTCCCAGCAGTCACCTCTCCAGTCATCACCCAGACACGTCCCCTGGTGTTACTGTATAATGCCCCATTCCCAGCAGTCACCTCTCCAGTCATCACCCAGACACATCCCCTGGTGTTACTGTATAATGCCCCATTCCCAGCAGTCAACTCTCCAGTCATCACCCAGACACGTCCCCCGGTGTTACTGTATAATGTCCCATTCCCAGCAGTCACCTCTCCAGTCATCACCCAGACACATCCCCCGGTGTTACCGTATAATGTCCCATTCCCAGCAGTCACCTCTCCAGTCATCACATAGACACATCCCCTGGTGTTACTGTATAATGTCCCATTCCCAGCAGTCACCTCTCCAGTCATCACCCAGACACATCCCCCGGTGTTACTGTATAATGTCCCATTCCCAGCAGTCACCTCTCCAGTCATCACCCAGACACATCCCCTGGTGTTACTGTATAATGTCCCATTCCCAGCAGTCACCTCTCCAGTCATCACCCAGACACATCCCCTGGTGTTACTGTATAATGTCCCAATCCCAGCAGTCACCTCTCCAGTCATCACCCAGACACATCCCCTGGTGTTACTGTATAATGTCCCATTCCCAGCAGTCACCTCTCCAGTCATCACCCAGACACATCCCCTGGTGTTACTGTATAATGTCCCATTCCCAGCAGTCACCTCTCCAGTCATCACCCAGACAAATCCCCTGGTGTTACTGTATAATGTCCCATTCCCAGCAGTCACCTCTCCAGTCATCACCCAGACACATTCCCTGGTGTTACTGTATAATGTGCAATTCCCAGCAGTCACCTCTCCAGTCATCACCCTGACACGTCCCCTGGTGTTACTGTATAATGCCCCATTCCCAGCAGTCACCTCTCCAGACATCACCCAGACACTTCCCCTGGTGTTACTGTATAATGCCCCATTCCCAGCAGTCACCTCTCCAGACATCACCCAGACACATCCCCTGGTGTTACTGTATAATGCCCCATTCCCAGCAGTCACCTCTCCAGTCATCACCCAGACATATCCCCTGGTGTTACTGTATAATGTCCCATTCCCAGCAGTCACCTCTCCAGTCATCACCCAGACACATCCCCTGGTGTTACTGTATAATGTCCCATTCCCAGCAGTCACCTCTCCAGTCATCACCCAGACACTTCCCCCGGTGTTACTGTATAATGTCCCATTCCCAGCAATCACCTCTCCAGTCATCACCCAGAAACATCCCCCAGTGTTACTGTATAATGTCCCATTCCCAGCAGTCACCTGTCCAGTCATTACCCAGACACATCCCCTGGTGTTACTGTATAATGTCCCATTCCCAGCAGTCACCTCTCCAGTCATTACCCAGACACATCCCCCGGTGTTACTGTATAATGTCCCATTCCCAGCAGTCAACTCTCCAGTCATTACTCAGACACATCCCCTGGTGTTACTGTATAATGTCCCATTCCCAGCAGTCACCTCTCCAGTCATCACCCAGACACATCCCCTGGTGTTACTGTATAATGCCCCATTCCCAGCAGTCACCTCTCCAGTCATCACCCAGACACATCCCCTGGTGTTACTGTATAATGCCCCATTCCCAGCAGTCACCTCTCCAGTCATTACCCAGACACATCCCCTGGTGTTACTGTATAATGTCCCATTCCCAGCAGTCACCTCTCCAGTCATCACCCAGACACGCCCCCCTGGTGTTATTGTATAATGCCCCATTCCCGGCAGTCACCTCTCCAGTCATCACCCAGATACATCCCCTGGTGTTACTGTATAATGCCCCATTCCCATCAGTCACCTCTTCAGTCATCACCCAGATACATCCCCTGGTGTTACTGTATAATGTCCCATTCCCAGCAGTCACCTCTCCAGTCATCACCAGACACGTCCCCTGGTGTTACTGTATAATGCCCCATTCCCAGCAGTCACCTCTCCAGTCATCACCCAGACACATCCCCTAGTGTTACTGTATAATGTCCCATTCCCCGCAGTCACCTCTCCAGTCATCACCCAGACACATCCCCCCTGGTGTTACTGTATAATGTCCCATTCCCAGCAGTCACCTCTCCAGTCATCACCCAGACACGTCCCCTGGTGTTACTGTATAATGCCCCATTCCCAGCAGTCACCTCTCCAGTCATCACCCAGACACATCACCCGGTGTTACTGTATAATGCCCCATTCCCAGCAGTCACCTCTCCAGTCTTCACCCAGACACATCCCCTGGTGTTACTGTATAATGTCCCATTCCCAGCAGTCACCTCTCCAGTCATCACCCAGACACGTCCCCTGGTGTTACTGTATAATGTCCCATTCCCAGCAGTCACCTCTCCAGTCATCACCCAGACACATCCTCTGGTGTTACTGTACAATGTCCCATTCCCAGCAGTCACCTCTCCAGTCATCACCCAGACACATCCCCTGGTGTTACTGTATAATGCCCCATTCCCAGCAGTCACCTCTCCAGTCATCACCCAGACACGTCCCCTGGTGTTACTGTATAATGTCCCATTCCCAGCAGTCACTTCTCCAGTCATCACCCAGACACATCCCCTGGTGTTACTGTATAATGCCCCATTCCCAGCAGTCACCTCTCCAGTCATCACCCAGACACGTCCCCTGGTGTTACTGTATAATGCCCCATTCCCAGCAGTCACCTCTCCAGTCATCACCCAGATACATCCCCTGGCGTTACTGTATAATGCCTCATTCCCGGCAGTCACCTCTCCAGTCATCACCCAGACATATCCCCTGGTGTTACTGTATAATGCCCCATTCCCTGCAGTCACCTCTCCAGTCATCACCCAGACACGTCCCCTGGTGTTACTGTATAATGTCCCATTCCCAGCAGTCACCCCTCCAGACATCACCCAGACACGTCCCCTGGTCTTACTGTATAATGTCCCATTCCCAGCAGTCACCTTTCCAGTCATCACCCAGACACATCCCCCGGTATTACTGTATAATGTCCCATTCCCAGCAGTCACCTCTCCAGTCATCACCCAGACACATCCCCCGGTGTTACTGTATAATGCCCCATTTCCAGCAGTCACCTCTCCAGTCACCACCAGGGCACATTACCCGGTGTTACTGTATAATGTCCCATTCCCAGCAATCACCCCTCCAGTCATCACCCAGACACATCCCCTGGTGTTACTGTATAATGTCTCATTCCTAGCAGTCACCTCTCCAGTCATCACCCAGACACGTCCCCTGGTGTTACTGTATAATGTGCCATTCCCAGCAGTCACCCTTCCAGTCATCACCCAGACACATCCCCCTGGTGTTACTGTATAATGTCCCTGTCCCAGCAATCACCCCTCCAGTCATCACCCAGACACATCCCCTGGTGTTACTGTATAATGTCTCATTCCTAGCAGTCACCTCTCCAGTCATCACCCAGACACGTCCCCTGGTGTTACTGTATAATGTGCCATTCCCAGCAGTCACCCTTCCAGTCATCACCCAGACACATCCCCCTGGTGTTACTGTATAATGTCCCTGTCCCAGCAGTCACCTCTCCAGTCATCACCTAGACACATCCCCCGGTGTTACTGTATAATGTCCCATTCCCAGCATTCACCCTTCCAGCTATCACCCAGACACGTCCCCTGGTGTTACTGTATAATGCCTAATTCCCAGCAGTCACCTCTCCAGCCATCACCCAGACACGTCCCCTGGTGTTACTGTATAATGTCCCATTCCCAGCAGTCACCTCTCCAGTCATCACCTGGACACATCCCCCGGTGTTACTGTATAATGTCACATTCCCAGCAGTCAACTCTCCAGTCATCACCCAGACACGTCCCCTGGTGTTACTGTATAATGCCCCATTCCCAGCAGTCACCTCTCCAGTCATCACCCGGGCACATTCCCCGGTGTTACTGTATAATGCCCCATTCCCAGCAGTCACCTCTCCAGTCATCACACAGACACGTCCCCTGGTGTTACTGTATAATGGCCCTCATTCCGAGTTGTTAGCTCGTTCTTTTTCATCGCATCGCAGTGAAAATCCGCTTAGTACGCATGCGCAAAGTTCGCACTGCGACTGCGCCAAGTAACTTTACTATGAAGAAAGTATTTTTACTCACGGCTTTTTCTTCGCTCCGGCGATCGTAATGTGATTGACAGGAAATGGGTGTTACTGGGCGGAAACACGGCGTTTTAGGGGCGTGTGGCTGAAAACGCTACCGTTTCCGGAAAAAACGCAGGAGTGGCTGGAGAAACGGTGGGAGTGCCTGGGCGAACGCTGGGTGTGTTTGTGACGTCAACCAGGAACGACAAGCACTGAACTGATCGCACAGGCAGAGTAAGTCTGAAGCTACTCTGAAACTGCTAAGTAGTTAGTAATCGCAATATTGCGAATACATCGGTCGCAATTTTAAGAAGCTAAGATTCACTCCCAGTAGGCGGCGGCTTAGCGTGTGTAACTCTGCTAAATTCGCCTTGCGACCGATCAACTCGGAATGAGGGCCAATGTTCCATTTCCAGCAGTCACTTCTTCAGTCATCACCCAGACACATTCCCTGGTGTTACTGTATAATATCCCTGTCCCAGCAGTCACCCCTCCAGTCATCACCCAGACACATCCCCTGGTGTTACTGTATAATGTCACATTCCCAGCAGTCAACTCTCCAGTCATCACCCAGACACGTCCCCTGGTGTTACTGTATAATGCCCCATTCCCAGCAGTCACCACCCGGGCACATTCCCCGGTGTTACCGTATAATGGCCCTCATTCCGAGTTGATCGGTCGCAAGGCGAATTTAGCAGAGTTACACACGCTAAGCCGTCGCCTACTGGGAGTGAATCTTAGCTTCTTAAAATTGCGACCGATGTATTCGCAATATTGCGATTACTAACTACTTAGCAGTTTCAGAGTAGCTCCAGACTTACTCTGCCTGTGCGATCATTTCAGTGCTTGTCGTTCCTGGTTGACGTCACAAACACACCCAGCGTTCGCCCAGGCACTCCCACCGTTTCTCCGGCCACTCCTGCGTTTTTTCCGGAAACGGTAGCGTTTTCAGCCACACGCCCCTGAAACGCCGTGTTTCCGCCCAGTAACACCCATTTCCTGTCAATCACATTACGATCGCCGGAGCGAAGAAAAAGCCGTGAGTAAAAATACTTTCTTCATAGTAAAGTTACTTGGCGCAGTCGCAGTGCGAACTTTGCGCATGCGTACTAAGCGGATTTTCACTGCGATGCGATGAAAAAGAACGAGCGAACAACTCGGAATGAGGGCCAATGTCCCATTCCCAGCAGTCACCTCTCCAGTCATCACACAGACACGTACCCCGGTGTTACTGTATAATGTCCCATTCCCAGCAGTCACTTCTCCAGTCATCACCCAGACACATCCCCTGGTGTTACTGTATAATGTCCCATTCCCAGCAGTCACCTCTCCAGTCACCAGCTGAATGATCTTGTTGTTGAATTCCAGGATCTTCTGATGTATCAGTGAGTGAGGTGGAGGCACCGGGATGAGGCTTTGGGTTCTGCTCCGTTCTCCTGACACAATGCGGTGGCTGCTGGGTGCCTCACACTCATCGGATGTCTTCTTCACTACTATGTAACCCTGCGAAATGGAGGAGACATCAATATCACTGTAAATACTCCTAGATCCTCTCACCTCCCCAGTCATGTCCCTGCATTATTACTATAGATATAAGTGACGTCACTGTGACACTCCCAGATCCCCTCACCTCCCCAGTCATGTCCCTGTATTATTACTATAGATATAAGTGATGTCACTGTGACGCTCCTAGTTCCCCTCACCTCCCCAGTCATGTCCCTGTATTATTACTATAGATATAAGTAATGTCACTGTGACACTCCCAGATCCCCTCGCCACCCCAGTCATGTCCCTGTATTATTACTATAGATATAAGTGATGTCACTGTGACACTCCCAGATCCCCTCACCTCCGCAGTCATGTCCCTGTATTATTACTATAGATATAAGTTATGTTACAGTGATGCTCCACGATCCGCACACCTCCCCAGTCATGTCCCTGTATTACTATAGAGATAAGTGATGTCACTGTGACACTCCCAGATCCCCTCACCTCCCCAGTCATGTCCCTGTATTATTACTATAGATGTAAGTGATGTCACTGTGACACTCCCAGATCCCCTCACCTCCCCAGTCATGTCCCTGTATTATTACTGTAGATATAAGTGATGTCACTGTGACACTCACAGACCCCCACACTTTCCCAGTCATGTACCTGTATTATTACTATAGATAGGGCTAACAGACCAGGGTGACATAGAAGTGGTAGACTGAGCATGGATAATAGGGTTAGGAGGACAGTTGGCTGGGTTTGGTGAAGAAGTGGGTTTTGAGAGCCCATTTGAAGTTTTGTAGAGTGGTGGAGAGTCAGATGGGGAGAGCACGTGAGAAATCTTGGAGGTAGGACTGGGAAGACGTAATCAGTAGGCAGGAGAGGCGGCGTGCATTAGCGGAGAGAAGAGGACGGGTGGGAGTGTCCAGAGAGATAAGGTCAGAGATGCAAGAGGGAGAGGAGTGGGTGAGGGCTTTGCATGTGAGAAGCTTGAATTGGATTCTGAATGGGAAGGGGAGCCAGTGAAGGGCTTGTAAGAGAGGAGAGGTGGACGTAGTGCGTTTGGTGAGGAAGATGAGCCGGGCAGCAGCATTGAGGACAGATTGGAGTGGAGAGAGGCGTATGTCAGGAATGCCAGTCAGGAGAAGATTACAGTCGTCCAATCTGGAGATGACCAGTGAGTGGATGAGGGTCTTAGTAGCGTCCTGGGTGAGAAAGGGTCTGGTCTTGGAGATGTTTAGATGGAGGAGTCCAGGATTACTCCAAGACAGCGCACTTGGGGGCTAGAGGAGATAGTAGTGCCATGAATAGATAATGAGAGTGTGGGAGGGAGGGAAGATGATCAGCTCAGTGTTAGACATAAGTGTAAGCTAGCGCTGGGACATCCAGGAAGAGACAGCAGAGAGACAGTTGGAGATAAGAGGACAGCGGGGGAGAGGTCCGGGGAGGAGAGGTAGATTTCAGTATCATTAGCGTAGAGATGATATTTTAACCTCTTGCCTGGCATGGTGGCATCAGATGTGACCATGCCTGCAAGTGCTGTATCTGACCTGGTGGCACAGGATGCGACCAATCAGATAGAGAGTGTTACCAGCGGCAGGGAAGGGAAACTTTCCTCTGCTGCTTCTGTCAGAGGGACCGGAAGGTTCCTCTGCCTCCCTGCACTCTCCCCTACTGATTGCCGTGCTGCCGATCACTGCTGATTGTCAGCACGGCAGGATCCTCCCCCCCAATAGCTCCCGCTGGGGAAGTGTAAATTAACCCCCCAAAGTGTACCTGGGGGCTGTCCCGGCTTTCAATTTTTTTTTCATTTTTAACGAAAACAGTGATCGCAAAAATGCGCTATAGCGGGTATTTTACCCCAGAATTGATGGTGGGGACACAAAAATAAACAAATGCCGGGTCCCTCCGGACGCGCTGTGACCCGCAGCGCTGACCTGTCCTGTGCTGTCCGGTATCCATAACAACGGAGGGAATAGATTTGAAGAGGCGGAGACCATGAAGAGTATGATCACCCGCCCTCCCCTCCTCCTCCTCTGCATGCTCCCCCCACCCCCGATTAATGGCTGCAGGTGCCCTCCCTCTGCAAGTAGCGTGACTCAACCACTGGCAGCCCACTGGACCACTGCCCGGCTGACTCCGCTGCTGTACATACATGAGGTGGGGGCAGTTCGATCCCTGTGCACCCGGCTGGATGCCGCCGCCGCCGCTCACCCCGCTGATTCCCCTCTTCTCCCTCCTCACCCAGGCGGCCGCCCCCTCCGCATTTTCCGCTCCCCCCTGGCCGCATCCTCTGACTCCAGGCTGGCGGTGGTTTGGCCTCATGCCGATCCACAGACTATATACCCCGGCCTGACTCAGCTGCTACTGGCAGTGTCCATGGAACAGCCCAGAGGGCTCTTTTTACAGGCACGCGGTGGGGGCCTGGTCCATAGAGGGTGGTGGTATGGTGTTGAGGTTTCTGTCTGCACTCTCTCCTGCCTCTCCGTCTCTACTCCCTGCGGCCCTTCTCTGTCTCTACTCCCTGCCGAACCTCTCTGTCTCTACACCCTGCCGAACCTCTCTGTCCCTACTCCCTGCCGCCCCTCTCTGTCCCTACTCCCTGCCGCCTCTCTGTCCCTGCTGCCTCCCTCTGTCCCTACTCCCAGCTGCCTCCCTCTGTCCCTACTCCCTTCCGCCCCTCTCTGTCCCTACTCCCTGCCGCCCCTCTGTCCCTACTCCCTGCCGCCCCTCTCTGTCCCTACTCCCTGCTGCCTCCTCTTTCCCTACTCCCTGCTGCCTCCTTCTGTCCCTGCTGCCTCCTCTCTTTCCCTACTCTCTGCTGCCTCCCTCTGTCCCTACTCCCTGCTGCCTCCCTCTGTCCCTACTCCCTGCCGCCTCCCTCTGTCCCTACTCCCTGCCGCCTCTCTCTGTCCCTACTCCCTGCCGCCCCTCTCTGTCCCTACTCCCTGCCGCCCCTCTCTGTCCCTACTCCCTGCTGCCTCCTCTCTTTCCCTACTCCCTGCTGCCTCCTTCTGTCCCTGCTGCCTCCTCTCTTTCCCTACTCCCTGCTGCCTCCCTCTGTCCCTACTCCCTGCTGCCTCCCTCTGTCCCTACTCCCTGCTGCCTCCCTCTGTCCCTACTCCCTGCTGCCTCCCTCTGTCACTACTCCCTGCTGCCTCCCTCTGTCACTACTCCCTGCTGCCTCCTTCTGTCCCTACTCCTTGCTGCCTCCTTCTGTCCCTGCTGCCTCCCTCTGTCCCTACTCCCTGCTGCCTCCCTCTGTCACTACTCCCTGCTGCCTCCTTCTGTCCCTACTCCTTGCTGCCTCCTTCTGTCCCTGCTGCCTCCCTCTGTCCCTACTCCCTGCAGCCTCCCTCTGTCCCTACTCCCTGCTGCCTCCCTCTGTTCCTACTCCCTGCCGCCTCCTTCTGTCCCTGCTGCCTCCCTCTGTCCCTACTCCCTGCTGCCTCCCTCTGTCCCTGCTGCCTCCCTCAGTCCCCGCTGCCTTCCTCAGTCCCTGCTGCCTCCCTCTGTCTCTGCTGCCTCTGTCCCTACTCCCTCCTTCTGTCACTACTCCCTGCTGCCTCCTTCTGTCACTACTCCCTGCTGCCTCCCTCTGTCCCTGCTCCATCCCTCTGTCCCTGCTGCCTCACTCTGTCCCTGCTGCCTCACTCTGTCCCTGCTGCCTCACTCTGTCCCTGCTGCCTGCTGCCTCCCTGTCACTACTCCCTGCTGCCTCCCTCTGTCCCTGCTGCCTCCCTCTGTCCCTACTCCCTGCTGCCTCCCTCTGTCCCTACACCCTGCTGCCTCCCTCTGTCCCTACTCCCTCTCTCTGTCCCTGACGCCTCTGTGTCCCTACTCCCTGCCGCCTTCCTCTGTCACTACTCCCTGCTGCCTCCTTCTGTCCCTACTACTTGCTGCCTCCTTCTGTCCCTGCTGCCTCCCTCTGTCCCTACTCCCAGCTGCCTCCCTCTGTCCCTACTCCCTGCCGCCCCTCTCTGTCCCTACTCCCTGCCGCTCCTCTCTGTCCCTACTCCCTGCTGCCTCCTCTCTTTCCCTACTCCCTGCTGCCTCCTTCTGTCCCTGCTGCCTCCCTTTGTCCCTACTGCCACCCTCTGTCCCTACTCCCTGCCGCCTCTCTCTGTCCCTACTCCCTGACGCCCCTCTCTGTCCCTACTCCCTGACGCCCCTCTCTGTCCCTACTCCCTGACGCCCTTCTCTGTCCCTACTCCCTGACGCCCCTCTCTGTCCCTACTCCCTGACGCCCCTCTCTGTCCCTACTCCCTGACGCCCCTCTCTGCCCCTACTCCCTGACGCCCCTCTCTGTCCCTACTCCCTGCCGCCCCTCTCTGTCCCTACTCCCTGCTGCCTCTCTCTGTCCCTACTCCCTGCCGCCCCTCTGTCCCTACTCCCTACCGCCCCTCTCTGTCCCTACTCCCTGCCGCCCCTCTGTACCTACTCCCTGCCGCCCCTCTCTGTCCCTACTCCCTGCTGCCTCCTCTCTATCCCTACTCCCTGCCGCCTCTCTGTCCCTGCTGCCTCCCTCTGTCCCTGCTGCCTCCCTCTGTCCCTACTCCCAGCTGCCTCCCTCTGTCCCTACTCCCTGCCGCCCCTCTCTGTCCCTACTCCCTGCCGCCCCTCTCTGTCCCTACTCCCTGCTGCCTCCTCTCTTTCCCTACTCCCTGCTGCCTCCTTCTGTCCCTGCTGCCTCCCTTTGTCCCTACTCCCTGCTGCCTCCCTCTGTCTCTACTCCCTGATGCCCCTCTCTGTCCCTACTCCCTGACGCCCCTCTCTGTACCTACTCCCTGACGCCCCTCTCTGTCCCTACTCCCTGACGCCCCTCTCTGTCCCTACTCCCTGACGCCCCTCTCTCTCCCTACTCCCTGGCGTCCCTCTCTGTCCCTACTCCTTGCCGCCTCTCTGTGTCCCTACTCCATGCCGCCTCTCTCTGTCTGTGCTGCCTCCCTCTGTCACTACTCCCAGTCGCCCCTCTCTGTCCCTACTCCCTGCCGCCCCTCACTGTCCCTACTCCCTGCCGCCTCTCTCTGTCCCTACTCCCTGCCGCCTCTCTCTGTCCCTACTCCCTGCCGCCTCCCTCTGTCCCTGCTGCCTCCCTCTGTCCCTACTCCCTGCTGCCTCCCTCTGTCCCTTCTCCCTGCCGCCTCCTTCTGTCCCTGCTGCCTCCCTCTGTCCCTACTCCCTGCTGCCTCCCTCTGTCACTACTCCCTGCTGCCTCCCTCTGTCCCTGCTCCATCCCTCTGTCCCTGCTGCCTCCCTCTGTCCCTGCTCCCACACTCTGTCCCTACTCCCTGCCGCCACACTCTGTCCCTACTCCCTGCCGCCACACTCTGTCCCTACTCCCTGCCGCCACACTCTGTCCCTACTCCCTGCCGCCACTCTGTCTGTGCTACCTCCCTCTGTCCCTACTCCCTGCCGCCCCTCACTGTCCCTACTCCCTGACGCCTTTCTCTGTCCCTACTCCCTGCCGCCTTTCTCTGTCCCTACTCCCTGCCGCCTCTCTGTCCCTACTCCCTGCCGCCTCTCTCTGTCCCTACTCCCTGCCGCCTCCCTCTGTCTATGCTGCCTCCCTCTGTCCCTGCTCCCTCCCTCTGTCCCTACTCCCTGCCGCCTCCTTCTGTCCCTCCTGCCTCCCTCTGGCCCTACTCCCTGCTGCCTCCCTCTGGACCTGCTGCCTCCCTCAGTCCCTGCTGCCTTCCTCAGTCCCTGCTGCCTCCCTCTGTCTCTGCTGCCTCCCTCTGTCTCTGCTGCCTCCCTCTGTCTCTGCTCCCTCCTTCTGTCACTACTCCCTGCTGCCTCCTTCTGTCACTACTCCCTGCTGCCTCCCTCTGTCCCTACTCCCTGCTGCATCCCTCTGTCCCTACACCCTGCTGCCTCTCTCTGTCCTTACACCCTCTCTCTGTCCCTGACGCCTCTCTGTGTCCCTACTCCCTGCCGCCTTCCTCTGTCACTACTCCCTGCTGCCTCCTTCTGTCCCTACTCCTTGCTGCCTCCTTCTGTCCCTGCTGCCTCCCTCTGTCCCTACTCCCTGCTGCCTCCCTCTGTCCCTACTCCCTGCAGCCTCCCTCTGTCCCTACTCCCTGCAGCCTCCCTCTGTCCCTACTCCCTGCAGCCTCCCTCTGTCCCTGCAGCCTCCCTCTGTCCCTACTCCCTGCCGCCTCTCTCTGTACCTACTCCCTGCCGCCTCCCTCTGTCCCTGCTGCCTCACTCTGTCCCTACTCCCTGCTGCCTCCCTCTGTCACTACTTCCTGCTGCCTCCCTCTGTCACTACTTCCTGCTGCCTCCCTCTGTCACTACTCCCTGCTGCCTCCCTCTGTCACTACTCCCTGCTGCCTCCCTCTGTCACTACTCTCTGCTGCCTCCCTCTGTCACTACTCCCTGCTGCCTCCCTCTGTCCCTGCTGCCTCCCTCTGTCCCTACTCCCTGCTGCCTCCCTCTGTCCCTACACCCTGCTGCCTCTCTCTGTCCCTACTCCCTCTCTCTGTCCCTGACGCCTCTGTGTCCCTACTCACTGCCGCCTTCCTCTGTCACTACTCCCTGCTGCCTCCTTCTGTCCCTACTCCTTGCTGCCTCCTTCTGTCCCTGCTGCCTCCCTCTGACCCTACTCCCTGCAGCCTCCCTCTGTCCCTACTCCCTGCTGCCTCCCTCTGTTCCTACTCCCTGCCGCCTCCTTCTGTCCCTGCTGCCTCCCTCTGTCCCTACTCCCTGCTGCCTCCCTCTGTCCCTGCTGCCTCCCTCAGTCCCCGCTGCCTTCCTCAGTCCCCGCTGCCTTCCTCAGTCCCCGCTGCCTCCCTCTGTCTCTGCTGCCTCTGTCCCTACTCCCTCCTTCTGTCACTACTCCCTGCTGCCTCCTTCTGTCACTACTCCCTGCTGCCTCCCTCTGTCCCTGCTCCATCCCTCTGTCCATGCTGCCTCACTCTGTCCCTGCTGCCTCACTCTGTCCCTGCTGCCTCACTCTGTCACTACTCCCTGCTGCCTCCCCGTCACTACTCCCTGCTGCCTCCATCTGTCCCTGCTGCCTCCCTCTGTCCCTACTCCCTGCTGCCTCCCTCTGTCCCTACACCCTGCTGCCTCCCTCTGTCCCTACTCCCTCTCTCTGTCCCTGACGCCTCTGTGTCCCTACTCCCTGCCGCCTTCCTCTGTCACTACTCCCTGCTGCCTCCTTCTGTCCCTACTCCTTGCTGCCTCCTTCTGTCCCTGCTGCCTCCCTCTGTCCCTACTCCCTGCTGCCTCCCTCTGTCCCTACTCCCTGCTGCCTCCCTCTGTCCCTACTCCCTGCAGCCTCCCTCTGTCCCTACTCCCTGCAGCCTCCCTCTGTCCCTACTCCCTGCAGCCTCCCTCTGTCCCTGCAGCCTGCCTCTGTCCCTGCAGCCTGCCTCTGTCCCTGCAGCCTGCCTCTGTCCCTGCAGCCTGCCTCTGTCCCTACTCCCTGCCTCTGTCCCTACTCCCTGCCACCTCTCTCTGTACCTACTCCCTGCTGCCTCCCTCTGTCACTACTCCCTGCTGCCTCCCTCTGTCACTACTCCCTGCTGCCTCCCTCTGTCCCTACACCCTGCTGCCTCTCTCTGTCCCTGACGCCTCTCTGTGTCCCTACTCCCTGCCGCCTTCCTCTGTCACTACTCCCTGCTGCCTCTTTCTGTCCCTACTCCTTGCTGCCTCCTTCTGTCCCTGCTGCCTCCCTCTGTCCCTACTCCCTGCAGCCTCCCTCTGTCCCTACTCCCTGCAGCCTCCCTCTGTCCCTACTCCCTGCAGCCTCCCTCTGTCCCTACTCCCTGCCGCCTCTCTCTGTACCTACTCCCTGCCGCCTCCCTCTATCCCTGCTGCCTCCCTCTGTCCCTACTCCCTCCCTCTGTCCCTGCAGCCTCACTCTGTCCCTACTCCCTGCCGCCTCTCTCTGTCCATGCTGCCTCCCTCTGTCCCAACTTCCTGCTGCCTCTGTCCTCGACGCCTCTCCGTGTCCCTACTCCCTGCCGCCTCTCTCTGTCCCTGCCGCCTCCCTCTGTCCCTACTCCTTGCCGCCTCTCTCTGTCCCTGCTGCCTCCCTCTATCCCTACTCCCTCCCTCTGTCCCTACACCCTGCTGCCTCCTTCTGTCACTACTCCCTGCTGCCTCCTTCTGTCCCTACTTCCTGCTGCCTCCCTCTGTCCCTACTGCCTCCCTCTGTCCCTACTCCCTGCTGCCTCCCTCTGTCCCTGCTCCCTCCGTCCCTGCTGTCACCCTCTGTCCCTGATGCCTCTCTCTGTCCCTGATGCCTCCCTGTCACTACTCCCTGATGCCTCCCTCTGTCACTACTCCCTGATGCCTCCCTCTGTCACTACTCCCTGCTGCCTCCCTCTGTCCTTGCTCCCTGCTGCCTCCCTCTGCCTCCCTCTGTCTCTGCTGCCTCTGTTCCTGCTGCCTTCCTCTCTCCCTGCTGCCTCCTTCTGTCACTACTCCCTGCTGCCTCCTTCTGTCACTACTCCCTGCTGCCTCCCTCTGTCACTACTCCCTGCTGCCTCCCTCTGTCACTACTCCCTGCTGCCTCCCTCTGTCCCTACTCCCTGCTGCCTTCCTCTGTCCATGCTGCCTCCCTCTGTCCCTACACCCTGCTGACTCTTTCTGTCCCTACTCCCTCTCTGTCCCTTCTCCCTGCCGCCTCCCTCTGTCCCTACTGCCTGCTGCCTCCCTCTGTCCCTGCTGCCTCTCTCTGTCCCTACTCCCTGCCTCCTTCTGTCCCTGCTGCCTCCCTCTGTCACTACTCCCTGCTGCCTCCCTGTCCTTGCTCCCTGCTGCCTCCCTCTGTCCTTGATGCCTCCCTCTGTCACTACTCCATGCTGCCTCCCTGTCCTTGCTCCCTGCTGCCTCCCTCTGTCCCTGCTGCCTCCCTCTGTCCCTGCTGCCTCCCTTTGTCTCTGCTGCCTTCCTCTCTCCCTGCTGCCTCCTTCTGTCACTACTCCCTGCTGCCTCCTTCTGTCACTACTCCCTGCTGCCTCCCTCTGTCCCTGCTGCCTCCTTCTGTCACTACTCCCTGCTGCCTCCCTCTGTCCCTACTCCCTGCTGCCTCCCTATGTCCCTACTCCCTGCTGCCTCCCTCTGTCCCTACTCCCTGCTGCCTCCCTCTGTCCCTACACCCTGCTGCCTCTCTCTGTCCCTACTCCCTCTCTCTGTCCCTGACGCCTCTCTGTGTCCCTACTCTCTGCCGCCTCTGTCCCTGCCGCCTCCCTCTGTCCCTACTCCCTGCCGCCTCCCTATGTCACTACTCCCTGCTGCCTCCTTCTGTCTCTGCTGCCTCCCTCTGTCCCTACACCCTGCTGCCTCCCTCTGTCCAGACTCCCTGCTGCCTCCCTCTGTCCATACTCCCTGCTGCCTCCCTCTGTCCCTACTCCCTGCTGCCTCCCTCTGTCCCTACACCCTGCTGCCTCCCTGTCCCTACACCCTGCTGCCTCCCTCTGTCCCTACTCCCTGCTGCCTCCTTCTGTCCCTACTCCTTGTTGCCTCCTTCTGTCCCTGCTGCATCCCTCTGTCCCTACTCCCTGCTGCCTCCCTCTGTCACTACTCCCTGCTGCCTCCTTCTGTCCCTACTCCTTGCTGCCTCCTTCTGTCCCTGCTGCCTCCCTCTGTCCCTACTCCCTGCAGCCTCCCTCTGTTCCTACTCCCTGCCGCCTCCCTCTGTTCCTACTCCCTGCCGCCTCCTTCTGTCCCTGCTGCCTCCCTCTGTCCCTACTCCCTGCTGCCTCCCTCTGTCCCTGCTGCCTCCCTCAGTCCCCGCTGCCTTCCTCAGTCCCTGCTGCCTTCCTCAGTCCCTGCTGCCTCCCTCTGTCTCTGCTGCCTCTGTCCCTACTCCCTCCTTCTGTCACTACTCCCTGCTGCCTCCTTCTGTCACTACTCCCTGCTGCCTCCCTCTGTCCCTGCTCCATCCCTCTGTCCATGCTGCCTCACTCTGTCCCTGCTGCCTCACTCTGTCCCTGCTGCCTCCCTGTCACTACTCCCTGCTGCCTCCCTCTGTCCCTGCTGCCTCCCTCTGTCCCTACTCCCTGCTGCCTCCCTCTGTCCCTACACCCTGCTGCCTCCCTCTGTCCCTACTCCCTCTCTCTGTCCCTGACGCCTCTGTGTCCCTACTCCCTGCCGCCTTCCTCTGTCACTACTCCCTGCTGCCTCCTTCTGTCCCTACTCCTTGCTGCCTCCTTCTGTCCCTGCTGCCTCCCTCTGTCCCTACTCCCAGCTGCCTCCCTCTGTCCCTACCGCCCCTCTCTGTCCCTACTCCCTGCCGCCCCTCTCTGTCCCTACTCCCTGCTGCCTCCTCTCTTTCCCTACTCCCTGCTGCCTCCTTCTGTCCCTGCTGCCTCCCTCTGTCCCTGCTGCCTCCCTTTGTCCCTACTGCCTCCCTCTGTCCCTACTCCCTGCCGCCTCTCTCTGTCCCTACTCCCTGACGCCCCTCTCTGTCCCTACTCCCTGACGCCCCTCTCTGTCCCTACTCCCTGACGCCCCTCTCTGTCCCTACTCCCTGACGCCCCTCTCTGTCCCTACTCCCTGACGCCCCTCTCTGCCCCTACTCCCCGACGCCCCTCTCTGCCCCTACTCCCTGCCGCCCCTCTCTGTCCCTACTCCCTGCTGCCTCTCTCTGTCCCTACTCCCTGCCGCCCCTCTGTCCCTACCGCCCCTCTCTGTCCCTACTCCCTGCCGCCCCTCTGTACCTACTCCCTGCCGCCCCTCTCTGTCCCTACTCCCTGCTGCCTCCTCTCTGTCCCTACTCCCTGCTGCCTCCTCTCTATCCCTACTCCCTGCCGCCTCTCTGTCCCTGCTGCCTCCCTCTGTCCCTGCTGCCTCCCTCTGTCCCTACTCCCAGCTGCCTCCCTCTGTCCCTACTCCCTGCCGCCCCTCTCTGTCCCTACTCCCTGCCGCCCCTCTCTGTCCCTACTCCCTCCTCTCTTTCCCTACTCCCTGCTGCCTCCTTCTGTCCCTGCTGCCTCCCTTTGTCCCTACTCCCTGCTGCCTCCCTCTGTCTCTACTCCCTGATGCCCCTCTCTGTCCCTACTCCCTGACGCCCCTCTCTGTCCCTACTCCCTGACGCCCCTCTCTGTCCCTACTCCCTGACGCCCCTCTCTGTCCCTACTCCCTGACGCCCCTCTCTGTCCCTACTCCCTGACGCCCCTCTCAGTCCCTACTCCCTGGCGTCCCTGTCTGTCCCTACTCCCTGGCGTCCCTCTCTGTCCCTACTCCTTGCCGCCTCTCTGTGTCCCTAATCCATGCCGCCTCTCTCTGTCTGTGCTGCCTCCCTCTGTCCCTACTCCCTGCTGCCTCCCTCTGTCCCTTCTCCCTGCCGCCTCCTTCTGTCCCTGCTGCCTCCCTCTGTCCCTACTCCCTGCTGCCTCCCTCTGTCACTACTCCCTGCTGCCTCCCTCTGTCCCTGCTCCATCCCTCTGTCCCTGCTGCCTCCCTCTGTCCCTGCTCCCACACTCTGTCCCTACTCCCTGCCGCCACACTCTGTCCCTACTCCCTGCCGCCACACTCTGTCCCTACTCCCTGCCGCCACTCTGTCTGTGCTACCTCCCTCTGTCCCTACTCCCTGCCGCCCCTCACTGTCCCTACTCCCTGCCGCCTTTCTCTGTCCCTACTCCCTGCCGCCTCTCTGTCCCTACTCCCTGCCGCCTCTCTCTGTCCCTACTCCCTGCCGCCTCCCTCTGTCTATGCTGCCTCCCTCTGTCCCTGCTGCCTCCCTCTGTCCCTACGCCATGCCGCCTCCTTCTGTCCCTCCTGCCTCCCTCTGGCCCTACTCCCTGCTGCCTCCCTCTGGACCTGCTGCCTCCCTCAGTCCCTGCTGCCTCCCTCAGTCCCTGCTGCCTTCCTCAGTCCCTGCTGCCTCCCTCTGTCTCTGCTGCCTCCCTCTGTCTCTGCTCCCTCCTTCTGTCACTACTCCCTGCTGCCTCCTTCTGTCACTACTCCCTGCTGCCTCACTCTGTCCCTGCTGCCTCCCTCTGTCCCTACTCCCTGCTGCATCCCTGTCCCTACACCCTGCTGCCTCTCTCTGTCCTTACACCCTCTCTCTGTCCCTGACGCCTCTCTGTGTCCCTACTCCCTGCCGCCTTCCTCTGTCACTACTCCCTGCTGCCTCCTTCTGTCCCTACTGCCTCCCTCTGTCCCTACTCCCTGCTGCCTCCCTCTGTCCCTACTCCCTGCAGCCTCCCTCTGTCCCTACTCCCTGCTGCCTCCCTCTGTCCCTACTCCCTGCAGCCTCCCTCTGTCCCTGCAGCCTCCCTCTGTCCCTGCAGCCTCCCTCTGTCCCTACTCCCTGCCGCCTCTCTCTGTACCTACTCCCTGCCGCCTCCCTCTGTCCCTGCTGCCTCACTCTGTCCCTACTCCCTGCTGCCTCCCTCTGTCACTACTTCCTGCTGCCTCCCTCTGTCACTACTTCCTGCTGCCTCCCTCTGTCACTACTTCCTGCTGCCTCCCTCTGTCACTACTCCCTGCTGCCTCCCTCTGTCACTACTCTCTGCTGCCTCCCTCTGTCACTACTCCCTGCTGCCTCCCTCTGTCCCTACTCCCTGCTGCCTCCCTCTGTCCCTACACCCTGCTGCCTCTCTCTGTCCCTACTCCCTCTCTCTGTCCCTGACGCCTCTCTGTGTCCCTACTCCCTGCCGCCTTCCTCTGTCACTACTCCCTGCTGCCTCCTTCTGTCCCTACTCCTTGCTGCCTCCTTCTGTCCCTGCTGCCTCCCTCTGTCCCTACTCCCTGCCGCCTCCCTGTCCCTACTCCCTGCTGCCTCCCTCTGTTCCTACTCCCTGCCGCCTCCCTCTGTCCCTACTCCCTGCTGCCTCCCTCTGTCCCTGCTGCCTCCCTCAGTCCCCGCTGCCTTCCTCAGTCCCCGCTGCCTTCCTCAGTCCCTGCTGCCTTCCTCAGTCCCTGCTGCCTCCCTCTGTCTCTGCTGCCTCCCTCTGTCTCTGCTGCCTCTGTCCCTACTCCCTCCTTCTGTCACTACTCCCTGCTGCCTCCTTCTGACACTACTCCCTGCTGCCTCCCTCTGTCCCTGCTCCATCCCTCTGTCCATGCTGCCTCACTCTGTCCCTGCTGCCTCACTCTGTCACTACTCCCTGCTGCCTCCCTGTCACTACTCCCTGCTGCCTCCATCTGTCCCTGCTGCCTCCCTCTGTCCCTACTCCCTGCTGCCTCCCTCTGTCCCTACACCCTGCTGCCTCCCTCTGTCCCTACTCCCTCTCTCTGTCCCTGATGCCTCTGTGTCCCTACTCCCTGCCGCCTTCCTCTGTCACTACTCCCTGCTGCCTCCTTCTGTCCCTACTCCTTGCTGCCTCCTTCTGTCCCTGCTGCCTCCCTCTGTCCCTACTCCCTGCTGCCTCCCTCTGTCCCTACTCCCTGCTGCCTCCCTCTGTCCCTACTCCCTGCAGCCTCCCTCTGTCCCTACTCCCTGCAGCCTCCCTCTGTCCCTGCAGCCTACCTCTGTCCCTGCAGCCTGCCTCTGTCCCTACTCCCTGCCTCTGTCCCTACTCCCTGCCGCCTCTCTCTGTACCTACTCCCTGCTGCCTCCCTCTGTCACTACTCCCTGCTGCCTCCCTCTGTCACTACTCCCTGCTGCCTCCCTCTGTCCCTACACCCTGCTGCCTCTCTCTGTCCCTGACGCCTCTCTGTGTCCCTACTCCCTGCCGCCTTCCTCTGTCACTACTCCCTGCTGCCTCTTTCTGTCCCTACTCCTTGCTGCCTCCTTCTGTCCCTGCTGCCTTCCTCTGTCCCTACTCCCTGCAGCCTCCCTCTGTCCCTACTCCCTGCAGCCTCCCTCTGTCCCTACTCCCTGCAGCCTCCCTCTGTCCCTACTCCCTGCCGCCTCTCTCTGTACCTACTCCCTGCCGCCTCCCTCTGTCCCTGCTGCCTCCCTCTGTCCCTACTCCCTCCCTCTGTCCCTGCAGCCTCACTCTGTCCCTACTCCCTGCCGCCTCTCTCTGTCCATGCTGCCTCCCTCTGTCCCAACTTCCTGCTGCCTCTGTCCTCGACGCCTCTCCGTGTCCCTACTCCCTGCCGCCTCTCTCTGTCCCTGCCGCCTCCCTCTGTCCCTACTCCTTGCCGCCTCTCTCTGTCCCTGCTGCCTCCCTCTATCCCTACTCCCTCCCTCTGTCCCTACACCCTGCTGCCTCCTTCTGTCACTACTCCCTGCTGCCTCCTTCTGTCCCTACTTCCTGCTGCCTCCCTCTGTCCCTACTGCCTCCCTCTGTCCCTACTGCCTCCCTCTGTCCCTGCTCCCTCCGCCCCTGCTGTCACCCTCTGTCCCTGATGCCTCTCTCTGTCCCTGATGCCTCCCTGTCACTACTCCCTGATGCCTACCTCTGTCACTACTCCCTGATGCCTCCCTCTGTCACTACTCCCTGCTGCCTCCCTCTGTCCTTGCTCCCTGCTGCCTCCCTCTGTCTCTGCTGCCTCTGTTCCTGCTGCCTTCCTCTCTCCCTGCTGCCTCCTTCTGTCACTACTCCCTGCTGCCTCCTTCTGTCACTACTCCCTGCTGCCTCCCTCTGTCACTACTCCCTGCTGCCTCCCTCTGTCACTACTCCCTGCTGCCTCCCTCTGTCCCTACTCCCTGCTGCCTCCCTCTGTCCCTACACCCTGCTGACTCTTTCTGTCCCTACTCCCTCTCTGTCCCTTCTCCCTGCCGCCTCCCTCTGTCCCTGCTGCCTCTCTCTGTCCCTACTCCCTGCCTCCTTCTGTCCCTGCTGCCTCCCTCTGTCACTACTCCCTGCTGCCTCCCTCTGTCCCTGCTGCCTCCCTGTCCTTGCTCCCTGCTGCCTCCCTCTGTCCTTGATGCCTCCCTCTGTCACTACTCCCTGCTGCCTCCCTCTGTCCTTGCTCCCTGCTGCCTCCCTCTGTCCCTGCTGCCTCCCTTTGTCTCTGCTGCCTTCCTCTCTCCCTGCTGCCTCCTTCTGTCACTACTCCCTGCTGCCTCCTTCTGTCACTACTCCCTGCTGCCTCCTTCTGTCACTACTCCCTGCTGCCTCCCTCTGTCCCTGCTGCCTCCTTCTGTCACTACTCCCTGCTGCCTCCCTCTGTCCCTACTCCCTGCTGCCTCCCTCTGTCCCTACTCCCTGCCTCTGTCCCTACACCCTGCTGCCTCTCTCTGTCCCTACTCCCTCTCTCTGTCCCTGACGCCTCTCTGTGTCCCTACTCTCTGCCGCCTCTGTCCCTGCCGCCTCCCTCTGTCCCTACTCCCTGCCGCCTCCCTCTGTCACTACTCCCTGCTGCCTCCTTCTGTCTCTGCTGCCTCCCTCTGTCCCTACACCCTGCTGCCTCCCTCTGTCCATACTCCCTGCTGCCTCCCTCTGTCCCTACTCCCTGCTGCCTCCCTCTGTCCCTACTCCCTGCTGCCTCCCTCTGTCCCTACTCCCTGCTGCCTCCCTCTGTCCCTACACCCTGCTGCCTCCCTCTGTCCCTACACCCTGCTGCCTCCCTGTCCCTACACCCTGCTGCCTCCCTCTGTCCCTACACCCTGCTGCCTCCCTCTGTCCCTACTCCCTCCCTCTGTCCCTACTCCCTGCTGCCTCCCTCTGTCCCTACTCCCTGCTGCCTCCCTCCATCAATGCTGCCTCTGTCTCTGCTGCCTCCCTGTGTCCCTGCCGCCTCCCTCTGTCCCTACTCCCTGCAGCCTCTCTCTTTGGAATATGTCCTTCTATGAGATATACATCTGTCAGATTATCCTCACCCTTGTTAGAAAATATTGAAACAAGTAAACTATTGTGTCAATCTTTCAGTCTGTCTCCTATACAAACCTCAGACTTAGTGGCGCATCAAGTTAGAGGACAGATTAGTATCAGTTTAGAATCTTAGAGTTCGAATCATGTCAATACCAATATATTAAAGTCTTCCCCTTTCGGTCCAATTTTTTATGTAGATGTGATACTTATAAATACATATACTTTTTTCTCTCTTGACTATACTCCTCTTAGCGTAAGACGGCACCACTAGTCTCTATATATAGTTAATAAAATGTATCCAGTGTATCTTATGATAAATGTCCGCTATTTATTATAGGAGAAGCCAGTAGGTGACTAAAGGTGTTGTGAATTAATACACCTGCTATTACATCTGAGCTGAAACCATTATTTTTAATGGCTTATTATATACTATAATATAAAGTATGATATTATATTAAATCAATGTCCGTCTCCGACACCAATAGGTTAATTATAAATGTATCTTTACCCAGTCATTTCTGCCAACTTTCTTTAATGTTATAGGTCAGTACATGAGAGCCTTCGTTGCATGCATTTTCATTGTTTTTAACATTTGCTGATGACAGACACCTGTCCACACTAATCAAATCAGCCTTTAAATACCGGATGACCTAGGAGGCAGGTATCTACCTTCGAGAAAGTCACGTGAACGTGACGAAACGCGTCAGGACCAGCCCCTATCCGTACCAAGCTCAGGTAAAATTTTCCAGGTGCACCTTGGTCCCCGCTGCACTCTCCGTCTACAGCACCCGCGGCTTCAGCACACACGCAGCTACGACCGGGTGGTGAGAGAGACGGTCTTCTCCTTTTCCGCTGCATAGCGTGTATGGGCACTGCAGGACATTGAAGCCGAGGACACTCGGCTCTTACCAGCCCATTTGGAAAGGTACTGAATTTCAATTTCAACTGTGGAACCTTGAATCTACTAGGATTCCATTATTACACCTGGTACTTACCAACTATTTAACAAGTGGAACACGGAACTTTTCACCAAAAAAGCTGAGCTATTATAACAGACCATCAGTTCACGTTAAGTGAATGTTCTTAAATTACTAACCGGTTTACATGATACACAATTCATTATATGTTTTATTAATAAATATTGTGATTTTTTACGTTGGCTCTCTGTACATTATATCTTCCTCCTGATATTCAGCGCAGCCGTCTGTTTTTTCTTTAAGCCTCTCTCTGTACCTACTCCCTGCCGCCTCCCTCTATCCCTGCTGCCTCCCTCTGTCCCTGCTGCCTGCCGCCTCTGTCCCTGCTGCCTCTCTGTCCATACTCCCTGCCGCCTCCCTCCGTCTCTGCTGCCTCTGTCCCTGCAGCCTCCCTCTGTCTCTGCTGCCTCCCTCTGTCCCTACTCCCTGCCGCCTCCCTCTGTCCCTACTCCCTGCCGCCTCCCTCTGTCCCTACTCCCTCCCTCTGTCCCTACTCCCTGCTGCCTCCCTCTGTCCCTACTCCGTCGCCTCCCTCTGTCCCTGCTGCCTCTCTGTCCCTACTCCCTGCCGTCTCCCTCTGTCCCTGCTGCCTCCCTCTGTCCCTGCTGCCTCCCTCTGTCCCTGCTGCCTGCTGTCACTACTCCCTGCTGCCTCCTTCTGTCACTACTCCCAGCTGCCTCCCTCTATCCCTACTCCCTGCTGCCTCCCTGTCCCTACTCCCTGCTGCCTCATTCTGTCCCTACTCCCGGCTCCCTCCATCAATGCTGCCTGCTCTGTCCCTGCCGCCTCCCTGTCCCTGCCACCTCCCTCTGTCCCTACTCCCTGCTGCCTCTCTGTCCCTACTCCCTGCTGCCTCTCTTTCCCTACTCCCTGCTGCCTCTCTGTCCCTACTCCCTGCTGCCTCTCTCTGTCCCTGACGCCTCTCTGTGTCCCTACTCCCTGCCACCTTCCTCTGTCCCTACTCCCTGCCGCCTCTCTGTCCCTGCTGCCTCCCTCTGTCCCTACTACCTCCCTCTGTCCCTACTCCCTGCTGCCTCTGTCCCTGCCACCTTCGTCTGTCCCTACACCCTGCTGCCTCCCTCTGTCACTACTCCCTGCTGCCTCCCTCTGTCCCTGCTGCCTCCCTCTGTCCCTACTCAATGCTGCCTCTCTGTCCCTACTCCCTGCTGCCTCTCTCTGTCCCTGACGCCTCTCTGTGTCCCTACTCCCTGCCACCTTCCTCTGTCCCTACTCCCTGCCGCCTCTCTGTCCCTGCTGCCTCCCTCTGTCCCTACTACCTCCCTCTGTCCCTACTCCCTGCTGCCTCTGTCCCTGCCACCTTCCTCTGTCCCTACACCCTGCTGCCTCCCTCTGTCCCTGCTGCCTCCCTCTGTCCCTACTCCCTGCTGTCTTCCTCTGTCCCTACTCCCTGCTGCCTCCCTGTCCCTACTCCCTGCAGCCTCACTCTGTCCCTATTCCCTGCCACCTCTCTGTCCCTGCTGCCTCCCTCTGTCCCTGCCGCCTCTCTGTACCTACTCCCTGCCGCCTCCCTCTGTCCCTGCTGCCTCCCTCTGTCCCTACTCCCTGCCGCCTCTCTGTCCCTGCTGCCTCCCTCCATCCCAACTCCCTGCCGCCTCCCTCCGTCCCAACTCCCTGCCGCCTCCCTCCGTCCCTGCCGCCTCCCTCCGTCCCTGCCGCCTCCCTCCGTCCCTGCTCCCTGCCGCCCCACTCTGTCCCTGCTCTCTGGTACCATGGTGCAATGTGAGTAACGTGCTCTACCTGGCGCAATGTGAATAACGTGCTCTACCTGGCGCAATGTGAATAACGTGCTCTACCTGGCGCAATGTGAATAACGTGCTCTACCAGGCGCAATGTGTATAACGTGCTCTACCTGGCGCAATGTGTATAACGTGCTCTACCTGGCGCAATGTGTATAACGTGCTCTACCTGGCGCAATGTGAATAACGTGCTCTACCTGGCGCAATGTGAATAACGTGCTCTACCTGGCGCAATGTGTATAACGTGCTCTACCTGGCGCAATGTGTGTATAACGTGCTCTAACAGGCGCAATGTGTGTAACGTGCTCTACCTGGCGCAATGTGTGTAACGTGCTCTACCTGCTGCAATGTGTGTAACGTGCTCTACCTGCTGCAATGTGTGTAACGTGCTCTACCTGGCGCAATGTGTATAACGTGCTCTACCTGCTGCAATGTGTATAATGTGCTCTACCTGGTGCAATGTGTATAACGTGCTCTGCCTGGTGCAATGTGTATAGAGGGGGTATTAGGAGAGGATGGGGCAGGAGAGGGGGTATTAGGAGAGGATGGGGCAGGAGAGGGGGTATTAGGAGAGGATGGGGTCAGGAGAGGGGGGTATTAGGAGAGGATGGGGTCAGGAGAGGGGGTATTAGGAGAGGTTGGGGCAGGAGAGGGGGTATTAGGAGAGGTTGGGGACAGGAGTGGGGGTATTAGGAGAGGTTGGGGGCAGGAGAGGGGGGTATTAGGAGAGGATGGGGGCAGGAGAGGGGGTATTAGGAGAGGATGGGGGCAGGAGAGGGGGTATTAGGAGAGGATGGGGGCAGGAGAGGGGGTATTAGGAGAGGTTGGGGCAGGAGACAGGGTATTAGGAGAGGTTGGGGACAGGAGAGGGGGTATTAGGAGAGGTTGGGGACAGGAGAGGAAGTATTAGGAGAGGTTGGGGACAGGAGAGGGGGTATTAGGAGAGGTTGGGGGCAGGAGAGGGGGTATTAGGAGAGGATGGGGACAGGAGAGGGGTATTAGGAGAGGTTGGGGCAGGAGAGGGGGTATTAGGAGAGGTTGGGGCAGGAGAGGGGGTATTAGGAGAGGATGGGGGCAGGAGAGGGGGGTATTAGGACAGGATGGGGGCAGGAGAGGGGTATTAGGAGAGGATGGGGGCAGGAGAGGGGGTATTAGGAGAGGATGGGGGCAGGAGAGGGGGTATTAGGAGAGGATGGGGCAGGAGAGGGGGTATTAGGAGAGGATGGGGGCAGGAGAGGGGGTATTAGGAGAGGATGGGGGCAGGAGAGGGGTATTAGGAGAGGTTGGGGCAGGAGAGGGGGTATTAGGAGAGGTTGGGGCAGGAGAGGGGGTATTAGGAGAGGATGGGGTCAGGAGAGGGGGTATTAGGAGAGGATGGGGTCAGGAGAGGGGGTATTAGGAGAGGTTGGGGTCAGGAGAGGGGGTATTAGGAGAGGTTGGGGCAGGAGAGGGGGTATTAGGAGAGGATGGGGCAGGAGAGGGGGTATTAGGAGAGGATGGGGACAGGAGAGGGGGTATTAGGAGAGGATGGGGACAGGAGAGGGGGTATTTGGAGAGGATGGGGGCAGGAGAGGGGGTATTAGGAGAGGATGGGGCAGGAGAGGGGGTATTAGGAGAGGATGGGGACAGGAGAGGGGGTATTAGGAGAGGATGGGGGCAGGAGAGGGGGTATTAGGAGAGGATGGGGCAGGAGAGGGGGGTATTAGGAGAGGATGGGCAGGAGAGGGGGTATTAGGAGAGGATGGGGGCAGGAGAGGGGGGTATTAGGAGAGGATGGGGGCAGGAGAGGGGTATTAGGAGAGGTTGGGGCAGGAGAGGGGGTATTAGGAGAGGTTGGGGGCAGGAGAGGGGGTATTAGGAGAGGATGGGGTCAGGAGAGGCGGGTATTAGGAGAGGATGGGG